>NC_048274.1:10845701-11146326 GCF_009762535.1 Notolabrus celidotus
AAAAAAAAAAAAGAAAGAAAACACAAAGAAGTGAAGCAAAATCAGGACAGAAAAACGACAGAACACCAGAGTAAACGTCAGTCTTTCTTTTCCAAAGTGTACATATTAGGACATCCTCAAGTCCCAGAGTGAGGTGTCAGACCTTAGATGGAAAAGATGTCTGCGGAAAACTTCCGTCGTGTGTCAGACCTCAGAACAAACGGCTTTAGAGATAAATCATTTGCTTTATTCTGAAGGTTAGGACGGAGGGGTTCATTGTTGCTAGTATTACCAATTCTACATACTGCACCTTTAAAGTACAAATGACAAAAATTTGCTCTCTCTATAGGTATAAATATATTTTTGGTATACTGATTAAGACGACATTGACGTGTAATCAATGAATCGAGAAAATACTCAGGTAATAAAAATGTGGTATGAGCCTTACATTGGAGTCGAGCAGGTCGATGCTGTCCAGGCTCTTGCTGCGGTGAATGCGGCCTTTGATGCGACGCAGAGAAGGTTTACCCTGGCTCATGGGCAACGAAAGGGTGGAGGTGGAAGGCACTGCCATAGCACCAGCGCCACCTGTAGCACCTATAGGCCCATCGGAATAGCCAGGATCACCTGGGGGGGAAGTCTCTCCATCTTGTGGGGTCACCCTGCAATCACAAAAAGGAAAAGAAAGCTATTAGAAATGATGCACACAGGGATGACTGGTTCAGTGGTTCAGCTCAGGTGATAGAGCATGTGTCTATCGTCCTCGTGCACTGGTCGCAGGATTCCTCAGTTGGATTAAATGCATGTCACGCCCGCTCTCTCCCCACATTACCTGTCTTTCTCAAGCTGTCCTCTCTGATGAAGCCCAAAATATAATCTTTAAAAGTTGCAGCCCACAAGCAGGAAAACAAATGATTCACCCTGAAGTAAACATTTTACACCATATTACACCTTTTTATTTATTTAACTAGGTCTCTCTTCATCCATCCATTAATCATGTACAGGAGGCTGACAGTGATCAGCTCTGAAGATTGCAGCTATTTATAGGCTCGTATAAAAAATGCGCAGTTCTCACTTCGTCTCACTTCCTGTCATTTCCAGCAGCAAAGGCAAGTTATTCCAAAAACACTTTGAAGACATCAGAGTGCACTATCTGCCAAGCTCAATCTGGCCAAGTTTAAGACTAGCTAGTGAACATAGTGTAGCATTTGATGTTTAACAGCAAGATATGTCCTGTTAGTTGTTGATGGGGACCAAAAATGAAAATGAGAAAGCCACATTTTCAAAGCTGTGAATGAACACCTCAAAACAATTGTATAGGGGAATTTTATTATAGTGCATTTTATCTGCATGCACTGATCTGTCTGCAGCTTTAATTGACAGTAAAACCACAAATTCCCACTTCTTGTGAGAGTTAAAGTTCCAGACTGAGTTTTTAAACTTTTAAATGCTTCTTATGCTGTTGAATAGCTCGGGGGCTCAACAAGTTGATGTAACCACAAGAACTGTTAAATACCACACAAATCACAATGACCATGTTTCCTCTAAAGAGCAATCCACACTGCACACATTGCTAGCAGGCTCTGCTGCATATCTGAAGGAAAACATAAAGATGCCTGGAGGATCAAAGTTACATAACTTTCCTCTTGATGTCTTTACTTTTTAAAGGACAGCCTCTCCTGTTGGCTGTGGTGGCGTTCAAGCAAGTGTGAATAATTGGGCTGAATGTCAGCGGGTAGCCTGCAGATGGAGGCTAGGTATGGAGCATCCTCTTGTCTTCTATTATTAAGCCACAAAGGAGCTGTTTTGCTGCGTGGCTGCAAGGGAATTTAACTTAAGTTAAATTTACGGGGAATCTGCAGGGAAATGATCACTTATTGGGATTCTGACAGCATGCCATAAAGTTTCAAAATAAAGTGGAGCAAAGTTAAATCACAGTTTCATAAAAGAGGAAACTACAAAACAATAGTCTTAAGATAACTGGGCCATTAAGGGGAAAACTATCACATACAATGATAAACCTGGATAGAGCTGATATACTAAGATAAGATAAGATAAGATAAGATAAGATAAGATAAGATAAGATAAGATAAGATAAGATAATCCTTCATTCGTCCAACAACTGGGAAATTGACAGTCGAACAGCGGCAAAGTGGATAGTGCAAACATTACAAAAAAAGAGCATATAAAATAGTAATTATTCAATTTATTAGTAATTAAAAAGTGAATAAGTGGGGGCGCCGTTGGCCTAGCGCTCCAAGCACGCCCCCATATACAGAGGCTATAGCCCTTGTCACAGAGGTCGCAGGTTCGATTCCAGCCTCAACCATTTACTACATGTCCTTCCCCACTCTCTGCACCCCACATTTCCTGTGTCTCTTCAGCTTTCCTATCAAATAAAGGAAAAATGCCCCAAAAAATAACATACAAAAAAAAGTGAATAAGTGTTTCTTAAGACAAATATGTACAGATCTTGTTGAGTGAGTGCTCTCAATATTAAATGCTATTTGTTATACTGTGTTTATGATGGCAAATGTAATGTTATGTCTTGTTTATTGATTGAGTTTGACTTGGGACTGATTGATTGACTGTCATGATGTGGGCGTGTTTAATAAAAGCCGTGCACCCCCAGCTGATCCCAGTTGTCGAGATGAACGAGGAACGGAAGCAGAGAGTCTCCTTTGATTTCTTTTCTTTGAACCAGTGCTTGATATATTTTTGGTTCACAACGCTGAGCCGCTGTAGCTTACTCTGTCAACAGAACTAATTATTAAGTGTACTGTACATTTGCAGAAACAATAATATAAGTAAGAAATGTGCACAGACTTGTAACATAGTGAAGATAGCTGCTGCAACAGGCTGCCACTTGAGCAGCACCTTGAAACCAAATGGCAACCTCATGTCTTAAAATATGAATCCAATGCGCAAGTGCTAAAAACTGCAGTTCATCGAGCGTCCACTTGAGATTGGCTGCAGAAACACCAGAAACCACATACACACCCATTCTTAAAAGACGATCTTTACAGCAGAAATACACGTTTACAGCCTGGTTCAAAAAATAGCTTTAGGTCTGAATTAGGATTTAAATTTTTTTATAACTGTATTTTGGAAGCCCAAATAAGGGCATGGCTGACTTGATTGACAGGCGGGAATACTGTCGCTGTTAGCGAGGAGGCTAAAGGCCCGCCTCTTTACATCACACTAGCTCGGATGAAGTTAGGTTGAGTTCAGTGTTTCCGATATGGCAGCCGCCGCCGATCAGCTTCAAAACAGTGCTTCAGGGATAGATGGGTGACGTCACGGATACTACATTCAGCTGGAAACAGAGGTCTGAAGACATGCAATCCAATCAGTCTGCAGTTAGCTGAAGTCGGTGTTCAGACTTGAGCCAAAATGTAATAAGGCTCCTAATGTGGGCATTTATTGCAGGCTTTTTCCTTTTATTTTATATTTTTGGAATAAAAACCATTTGTTTTTCAGTATAAAAAATGTTACAAAATGTTTTTGTTGCAACATGATATTTCATCACGGAAAAAAATGTGTTGCAGCCCAATACACAGCCAAGGCTTTACAATCCACCCATTCCTCAGGGCTTTAAGACTTTGAAAGAGAGGATCGACTTCTCTTCTTGAGCGGTGTCATAATGACAAGTCATCAGCCTAAGAAGAATTAGACAGAGTCAGAGCTGACGAGACCGGACAGTCTTATGAAGAGAAGAAAACACCCAATGACAGCCTGTCAGTCTCTCTGAGCGTGGAGGAGGCTGGAGCTGGTTTCAAAGTTTTTATAAGAAAGATAATAGTTCTGCATTTTCACAAATACAGCTGGAAATCCCAGGATAGAGAAGTTACAGATATGCTGTACTGGATTAATAACAGAGTCACAGAGAAGGACAGAATAGCAGCTCAGTGCTTGGAACTCCAAATTACCCCCTCTTTACACCTGTTTAATAGTGCATAGAGTTTAAACAGACCACTGAGTGTGATGAAACATGTAGAGGGTGAATGTTACTCTGTTGAATTTAGACACTTATCTTGTATTCTTTTAAGGTAAATTATCCAAAAGCAACATGGCAGAGTGAGGTTTGTTTCTGGCAGCTGTTTGTAATCTTTGTTTAAGTCGATAAAGCAACAATCAGATATTAACAGGTCCACTGAAACATGTTCCTGCCTTAATAACTGACATCAGAGAGGCAGAGCATGTACAAAGCCATTACAATACGATAATGCTGACTCACTGTGGGTGAACTCTTACTCCAGTGTTGTCAAACAGTAAGTAGCTTACTGTTTACCTGAAAGGCACTGTAGGGAGTTTTCCATGATGTGTTGATTCTGCAGCCAGGACTCAAAACTGTGACAACTTTCGTCACATATGCTTCCAAAAGTGCAAATAACTGTTATTGTGCAACCTTTCTTCCATCTCTCACAAAAAGGCTCACTAATACAATGATCAGATGTTGATTAGTAATGCCTGCAAAGAGCTGCAGTTCTATAACGTCAGTCAAGAGCGACCTGTGCCCGTTCAATCAAACTCTTACATAACCAATCCAACAGTGAGGTCTGCTTGACATTCTTAACTTTTAATACTGAGTATAGATTGGTAGCCTTCAATCACTCCCCTTAACTGCATTTCATTGTCATCTGAGAGAGAGCTAACTAGCACAACATCAGAAGAACTGAAGAGAGAAGATGGAGAGAGCGCTCAGGGATTTCTAAACATTACTAAAAATGTAACTCCTGAAGTTTGTGATGTACAGTTCACCTGTACTCTCAGCTGAACTGGCCTTCACTCCACTCTCGCAGACAAACTCACTGGTTTCTATTCATTTACAAATCCCTCACTGGTAAAACCCCGTTATATCTACAGTCACTAATCAAACTTCACAGCACAAACCGTAGCCTGCGCTCAAGTAGCCTTATCAAACTCATCCCACCCAAAGCCCGAACCTCCTTTGGCCGCACCTCCTTCTAGTTTTCCGCTGCAAATGACTGGAATCACCTTCAACAATCCCTAAAGCTGACCTCTCTCATTCCACTCGCCACTTTCAAAAAACTAATACACCCCATAACGCAACATCACTGCACTTGCTTTTAAATTGCTTTTAAGTTGTTCACTGCTGTCATATTTTTGCATTGTATTGTTCTGTCTCTAGGTTTCTATGTATGTCCTCTCTGTTTCTTGTTTTGTCTTTTATTTATTGTCATGCCACCTGTGTTGCCTCCTCGCCCAGGTCGTTATTGCAAATGAGAATTGGTTCTCAATTAACTCACCTGGTTAAATAAAGGTTAAATAAAAAAATTTAAAAAATGGAGATGGTGATGTAGTGAATTTGGGTGAAGCAGCAGCAAAGAAGGCTCACAGTTGTCGGAGAGTGGCTGAAAGACTTTGAATGGCTCTGCTATGACAATGGCACAATGCACTGCATTGCAGGAAACGTGTTTGCCAAAGAGTCCACACATTTTCAGCACAAAAGCTTCAGATGCCAGGAAAGGACAAGTGTGTGACGAAGAAAGGTTCAGAATTGGGTTTGATTGTCAAAGCTTTATATTGTCAGGATGCTGCCGGCTGTTCTGCCCAGTTGGCAGAGCTGAATGGGAAATGTAAAAACACATACATCATCGCTAAAATAGAGCTGCATTAAATAAACATGACGTATGCAAATGACAACATCATCGGTGTGAAATGTTATCAGCATACTGTAGTTGTGGTGTTCCTTCAATTTCAGTGGTTGCTCCTAACGTTTTGAAGATGTGAGCAACAGTGCTACCAAGTGAATTAGTTCAATTAGAGCCCTGTAACCTCTGTGGAGAACATTGGTAGTGTTTTCCAGGATGAAGACTGCATTCCAATGAGCACCATCCCCCACCAGGGATAGAGATAATTATCTAAAGAAAAATAACTCCCCCTGCTTGCTAACTTACTCCTCAGCAACCAACTTTACCAGCGGAGCTCTGAACACAGACACATCTTAGTGTGCGCTGAATATCAACCCAAATACAGCCACTGAAATTCAGTTTAAAGACATAAACAATCTCATTTTACAATGTAGGTCATGAAGGGGCATCAGTATGAGAGTGACACTATTTCAAAATCTGTTAGAAACTCCTCACTGTATCTTTAAAAAATACCTTCTTATTGTTGATATCAACCAAATCAAGCGAATGTGTTTGCATTATAAAAGTGTAACATTACATGTGAAACTAATTTGAAATTTCAGACTAACAGGAACCAGACTATGATAGAAATGCTTCCAATAAAACCTTTTCCTGGTCCAGTTTATAATCCTTACTGCTTTTGCAGATATGACAACATACACAACCAAAAGGAACATCTTAATCGTCTCTTACCAAGCTTCCTGCTCTTAACAAAACAACTTCAATTAAATATATCTTCAACTTTGTTAACGTATCTACACAGGCACAAATACATACAGAATATCAGTAAGCATCCAAAGTACTTAACAGTGCCACAAGTGCATTTACATGTCTCTCCTGTCTTCTGACCCGAGCACTGTGCACCTTGTTTCTCTGTTTGTAATCATCCAGGACACAAAAGTAAGTCAAGGCCTGGTCACTGTCAGTATAATCTCAGTGTTGTTTTTACAAGGAGATTCCATTCACACATCCAGCAGCAGCTTATGAAGCTCTGAGGATTTAACAACACTCTTCCAAGAAGAGGCATTCTGACATGAACTAGCTGTGTTACTTTACCGTGCAGTTTACAACGTGTGTCCTTTACTAACAGATAACATCAATGAAGAGAATCGGGACATCTTTTTACAATGAAAGTCCTTTAAAATAAGAATTTATTAGTGGTATTATAACATTGCATTGTTTGTTGTATTTTTTGTAAAATTGAGAAAAATTTAAAGATGAAAAATGTTAGCCATTATAAATATTTACATTTTGAAACTGCTTGTAGTCCTATTCTTACGAGTGAAGACTTGACAAAATGGCAGGTCGATTTAAAGTCTAGTCCACAAGCAGCAGAAACATCAGAAAACGAGGACGATCAGAAGTATGACTGCTCACATGCTGCTGGCTGGTAAATGATTTATCATCAGTGATGCTGCAGGACTGTAGAAAGATATACTGAGCCATGCAAGCCAGTAGATGACACAGACTGGCTGTGCATGCAGACAGAAGTTAGTTTCACTTCTCCCTGCCTCTGGAGGAAATATGGAAAACCTCACAAACAGGCTGGAGTGCACTCACAATGCGAACCCAAAGTGACCTCCTCAGAGCTAAAAACAGACATCACCGGCATCTCCCGGACCAAAAATAAAGGAATAACAAGATGTTTTAGGAACTGACTGCAGTAAGAGGTGAAGTTTATGAATATTACATGAGATTTCAGCCCAAAATAGAGAATCTCCCTCCTGCCCTGGATTTAAGAGGTCAGTGGCAAAGTTTAACTGATTTCCTCATCTCTTGGACCTCTGTAATGTTTAAATACTGTCACCTAATGGAAGAAGGATCCTCATTTGATTCACAGATTGATGTATCAGCAGAATGCATGACCTCCATGTGATTTATTTTACCATGGAAACAGTGAGATCAAGTATTTATAAAAGAAAGTTTGAACATTAATCACCATTCGATGCAATCCAAAGTCCAAAACATTACCTAAATGGACAAAGTGGTGACGCTGTCATCTCAACTGCTATCTATTTTTCCAATACACGCAGTTAGATCGACAAACACTTTTCATAGAGTCTCTAAAAATAGCATGGGAGGTCGAGCCTCCAGCTATCAGGCCCCTTTCCTTTGGAATCATCTACCAGTCAGGGTCTGGGAGGCAGACACCCTCTCTACTTTTAAGAGTAGGCTCAAAACTTTCCTTTTTGATAAAGCTAATAGTTAGAGCTGACTCAGGCTTGGACCAGCTCTTAGTTATGCTGCTATATGCTTAGACTCCTGGGGGAACATACAAACTGAGATCCCCTCTCTCCCCTCTCTCTTACTTGAACTCTTTCTGTCCCATTAAAGTCACTAACCATAGACCTTTCTGTAGTCTCTGAGCTCCTTTGTCCCGTAGATTCCTCTGAATCGTTGCTGTGGACGGCCTGCTTCTGTGGACGTTCCAGACTCCAGCTGCTACAACTACTACTATTCGTCTCACCACTACCATCTCTCTCTCTTTATCTCCCTCTATCCCTCTCTCCAACATGGTCTCAGCAGATGTGTGTCTAACATGAGTCTAGTCCTGCTGGAGGTTTCTGCCTGTTAAAGGAAGTTTGTGCTTGCCACTGTAACTTGCTAAATGCTGTAAAGTGCTCTGCTCATGGTGGATTAAGATGAGATCAGACTGAGTCCTGTCTGTAGGATGGGACTGGATCTTATCCTGTCTTGATGTTGGGTCTTTGTTAATAATAGAACATAGAGTACGGTCTACACCTGCTCTGTTTGGAGTCTTCAGATAACATTTGTTGTGATTTGGTGCGATATAAATAAAGATTGATGTTCTTGATAAACTTCTAAAGAATATCATATTCCTCTGTGCGGTCAGTGAATCAATGTGGTGTTTAAGCTCTCATACAGCAATACTCTTCATGAATAAGTGTTTTGCGCACCCAGTTTGTTTTTTCCAGTTAAAACTTGTCACGACTGTTGGAGCAACTGGGAACCCCACAGGTTCTTCCCAATGTCATTTACATAACTGAGAAAAGTAAAGCTACATGGAAAGTACTGATAAAAGCACAAAACTGCTCACTTCTTGAGACAGCTTGTATTTAAACATGCAAATGTTGTATGGAGGTGCCACCACATTAATGTCTGCTTTGTAACTTCCTGTAATAAGTTAAAGTCAGTTGTTGTAACAGAGCCAGAACAGAGATGTGATGGCATCACTGTAAATAGTCAGCACCAGCAGGATGGAAGAGGGCTGTCTTTCTTTCTTTATTTAACCAGGTAAGAGACTCATTGAGATTTAAATCCTCTTTTTCAAGAGTGACCTGGCCAAGACGGCAGCACAAAATAGGTTACAACACACAAGCACACAAAACAACACAAATAGAAGTCACAGTTTCACATGGTTACATGGTTACACAGTGCAATCACAAGATCCAATGGAGCTTGTTTCTCTGTCTTTTATGAGTGACTTGAATTCCCCCAGAGTTACAAGATGTGTCAGTTTCAAGTCCTTCTGCACATCACTCCAGGTAAACGGGGCTGAAAATTTAAAAGCCTTTTTGCCCAGTTCAGTTCTGACTCTCGGGACCTGCAACTGTATGATGTCCTGAGAGCGCAGGCCATATCGGCTGCGGTTTCTACACATGTGTACACGCAAATAAGTAGGGAGAAGTCCGAGAATACATTTATAAATAAAGATCAGCCGGTGAGAGAGTCTATGACCGGACAAAGACAGACAGTGTGCGGCAGCGTATAAGGAACAGTGATGTACATGATAGCTGCAACCAGTAATAAAACGCAAAGCACAGTGATACACAGTATCTAATTTCTTTAAAAACTGAGCAGGAGCATTCATAAAAAGCAGGTCTCCATAATCCAACAAGGGTAAAAAAGTTGTGGTGATTAGATGTTTTCTGACTTTCAGTGAAAAACAAGATTTATTTCTAAAGAAGAAAAAGATGTCCATGTGTGTGTGTGTGTGTGTGTGCGTGTGTGTTTGTGTGTGTGTGTGTGTGAGGCTGGGGCTGTTTTGAAACATGTCATGCCTTGTGCCTCTGCAGTGTCCTTAGACTGTATAATAAATGGATGTAGTCTCTGCGACGTCACCCATCTGTTTCTGAAGCCCTGTTTTGAAGCATGTCATTGGTGGGTGCCATATTGGAAATGCTAAACTCAACCTAACTTCTGTTGAGCTAGTGTGAGGTAAAGAGGCGGGCTTTGAGCCTCCTCGCCTAGCTACAGTGTTCCCGCCTGTCAATCAAGTCAGCTGTGCCTCTCATTATGCAAAACTCGTAATCTAAAGCAAGTCAGAAAATGAATGAAATGTTTTGTTTGCAAGGTCTTACTTGAAATGTTACTACTATTTTTGTTGCTGTTTTTTTCAGTTATAGGTCAAATATGCAATTTTTAAATTACTTTACGGAAAAATACTAATTCTGGGAGACATCTTGAGACCCCCTACTAGTGTCTGGTGACCCTTAAAGGGGGCCCGACCCACACTTTGGGAAACCATGTTCTAAATTGCTGCGTTGTGAAAAATTCACCCCCTGTACAGTGTGTGCCAATAGAGAAATGAGCTATTCAGACTACACTCATTTTGTATACCAGGCTGTAAACATGTTTATTTCTGCAGTTAAGATAGTTTTTTTTAAATTGGTGTGTATGTGGATTCTCGTACTTCAGTAGTCAGCCTCAAGTGGAGACTGCAGTTTTTAACAAGTCCGCATTGGCTTCAATTCTCCGCTTGGTCTTCCTAACACTGTAAAATGACACATCACTGGGATCCTAACATCAAGCTGTTGTTGGGTTTGATGGAAAAGTACAAACAGGTAATGACGGCAGAGCTACAGCACAATGACACTCTACTTTTTAGCTGTGTCACTGTACTCTTAAACTACGCAGGAGAAAACTGCATGGCAGGCTCAAAGCATTACAAATAGCACTCAGATTGACTTGTCAGTGTTTGTGGTCTAAGAGGTTTTTTATCGACGGTCTCATCCAACATTAAAACACCTTCAGTTTTAAACTGGCGAAATATTTAATACAAGCTGAAAGACTCTTGCTAAACTGTCCTGCTACCTCAAAGGTTTTATGTTATGACAGATCCTCGGATAGAGAGCTCTCTGCAGAACACTTGGCTCTGCTTAGTGAGGACTGCAGGGACAATAGCAGGTGTTTCATTCTCATCCGGACCATCTTTTTCACACACACACACAGAGAGACACACACACACCAGAAATATGATCTAAACACTATTCCCTGTCATGTACTTCTGCTAAGGTAGCTCAAATGAGGAAAAAAAAAGGCTTACTTTGTGTTTTTTCTCTTCAAATGGTTTCATATAATGTCTGAAAACAGTGGACTGTGCTTTGACCAAAATGTTAAACAGAGCTCTGATGGGATTCCTTTTGATCTCGGATTCGCCTTTGTTCATATCTTCCACTTCATCGGGCAGCAGTGGTGCATCCAAAATAGCTCAGCTGACTCTTCCGCTTTCCATTTTTATGCTCAGACCTTTTCAAAGTAACTTTCTACCCAGCCAGTGTGTTAGTCATTTGTTTTACTTTCCATACAAACTCATTCCCCACTTAGCAGGCCGCCATTACGCAGGTTGAAAATAAAGAAGTTTGAGCAGCAGAAACGAAAGGAGACAGGTGAACAGAGCATGAAGGAGCACGTGGCTTAGAGGGAGAGTTTGAAGGGGCCAAAAGACAAAAGGAGGAAGACCATAATGCAAAGGGACAAAGGACAGAGGGACTTTGTCGGCATGTGGCTTAGAGGTCGTCCTGAGTGCTTCGTAATGCCTGACTGTTCAGCTGGAAGTGATGGCAGCTGATGAACATGCATCATTCTGCTGGCGGGGCGACCCTCCTGCTTCTTCAGGGGACAAGTGGTGACAAGAGGTGCATGACACATCCTACTTGATCCAAATAACCTCAATGACACCCCCTAAGAGAAGACTGAACATAATGACTAATATGCTGGCTGGCAAACAACCTCCTTGAAAACGTCTGAGGAGAAAGAAAGGAAAACAAGCAGATACATGAAAGCTTTTTTTCCTTTACCAGTTTGTGTCTGTAAGCTCTTTGAAGCCACCTGGGCAGACAAGGATGTGACTGAAAATCTGGGACCAGATCAAGACTCTGATTAGGCCAGACAGGCCTGACAGATGGACAGACCAGATTAGGCATATAGACATGTATCAAACACGGCGGGAAGACGCTCGTGTCCGGGCGCTGTCTGACCCCCATGGAGAGGAGGGTCAACGGCTGCTTTAAAGAAGCGAGGCTGCTCCTACATCTGACAAACAAACTTGATGTAAACTTCACTTTATGGCAGGTCTAAACTCAGCGTTTGTACGTATGGAGTAGAGATTTGCTTTAAAGACAAGCCAGGCTACAGCACAAGGAAAATTAAGACATGATGCCAATTCTACTGCTTACCATGCACAATCCCTACTGGACTTCCCTTAATCAGTGCACACTGAAATACAGAGGACCATCTCTTTGGAACAATCTGCCTACATCTCTACAATCAGCATCGACACCATCCTTCAAAAAGCATCTGAAAACGTTGCTAATTTAACAAGTCTCAACATACATCTCTGATCTAATCGTACATATTAAGTCTTGTAAATGTATAACAATGGAACTGTTTGTAAAACTCCTCTGTATTGCTGCTTTTTATGACTTTTGTTCTGCAAGAGGGGAGGTGTTTTCATAAGCCTCTTTGGGGCTTCTCACCTCCCCTGCACAATGTTTAAGATACCATTGCGTATATTGTTGTTGCTGTTGTTTATATGATGTGCAAATAAAGTAATAATAATAGTAATAATCCAACCAATGATGAGCATGTTTATGTATTTTTTACAAGGGATTTTTACAGATAGCTGCCCATTACTAGGGGACAGAGACAAAGCTTGTACCAAAATATGCATATATGGAATTATGTAATTAACACAAAATTATTAAACAAACCAGAATATGTTTTATATTTTAGATTCTGTAAAGTAGCCCCCTTTTTCCTTCATGACAGCTTTGCACACTCTTGGTATTCTCTCAGTCTGCTTCATGAAGTGGTCTCCTGGAATGGTTTCTAATTAACATGAGCCTTGTCAAGAGTTCATTTGTAGAATGACTTGCCTTCTTAATGTGTTTGAGACCATCAGTTGTGTTGTTCAGAGGTAGGGTTAGCACACAATGGATAGCCCTATTTGACTACTGTTGTAATCCATATTATGGCAAAACCAGATTATTTCATAGTTTTGATGTCTTCAGTATTAATCTACAATGCGGAAAATGATTTAAAAAAACAAAAAATATTGCATGAGAAGGTGTGTCCAAACTTTTGATTGGTAGTGTATATATTTATATACCACAACATCTAGGTTTACTCATGACTATTTATTTTGGGGTTACGGTCAAAATCGTAGCACAAATCTTGATAACTATCCTTAAAATCTTGACCTAAAGTTGGTTGGAAAATGTAATCATGCTCAGGAGAGCAATTTGACATTGTTATCAGGTTATAACTTTTACTATTACAGGCATTAGGAGTGTGGTTGTGTATGCGAAATTGTGTATTATGAACTTATGTGATTGGTAAGTCATAATATAAGAAGGTTTACAAGAGAAAGGGTTTCATCAGCAGGCTTAGATGCAACATATTCAACCTATAATAATGTTACTTACGTATATTATTAAAAGGCTTAATAAATTAAGTTATTTAAAAAGGCACAAGTCAGGCAGAGGGGAAGAAAACAAAAGAATAAATTGGCATTTGTTAGACAACAGTATATCCCCCTCTGCTGTGTCCTTCTCCATTTGTGAGACAGCAGTGATGGATTCCATCTTGTCAGCCTCCTGTGAGCCGTCGTGACAGTCAGGAGTCACCAGAGGCCGGGAACGTGTGACTCACAGATTCTAAAAGTCATCGCTGCTCCGCGTCCGACTCCGACCAGAGCCGATGAGTCTGCTATAGGCCTCTGTTCCCACCACTGCCGCCAACAGGCTCCTTAAGCTGCCACTACCAGACCCTCGGTGAGACTCAGGATGACCCCCGTGAGAAGTGCAGCTACACCTGTGGAGGACTCAGGTGGTGATACTTAGCTTAAAGGTGACATATCATGCAAAATTGACTTTTTAATGGTTCTCTACCTGAAATATGTTTCCCTGGTATGTCTACAAACCCCCCGAGAATGAAAAAAATCCATTCTGCCCCTGTTCTGATTTCTCCACCTTTCTGTAAATGTGTGTGAAACGAGCCGTTTCAGACTTCCGTGTTTTTGTTACGTAACTACAATATCCGGTCTGTCACGGAGTCAGAGCATGGAGCTTGTTCAGCCCATAGACTGTATAAACTTATACTGAATCCCCCCTCATTACCTGCACAAATGTGTGCTAACAAGGAGCTTAGGAGGGAGGCATTCTAGTTGTAGGCTGTCTTAATAAACACAAAGGTCGGTTTTACTCCCCACGTCTGCAGATTTGAAGATCTAGTGGATGATTTTTATTTATCATGGATAAGTGCTAGCGCTAGTTAGCATAGCTACATAGCTACATGTCGTAGCTGTAGCTGTGTACCAAGATACACGTCAACATACTGACAAATAAAACAACAAGAAACACAAAATCTGTGACCAATCCTTCAGAAAAGGTCCCGCTGCCTTTCTGGCAGAGGTCGGTTTTACTCCCCACGTCTGCAGATTTGAAGATCTAGTGGATGATTTTTATTTGTCATGGATAAGTGCTAGCGCTAATTAGCATAGCCACATAGCTACATGTTCATAGCTGTAGCTGTAGCTGTGTACCAAGACACACGTCGACATACTGATAAATAAAACAACAAGAAACACTAAATCTGTGACCAATCGTTCAGAAAGGTCCTGCTACAGGCGCCTCTCCGTCAGGATCAGATTCTGGATCAGATTCAGAGGGTTGAAGTAACGCGATCTCTGAGCAGCCGTGTATATTCAGCCAGCATGTAAACATTAGAGCAACGTGCTGGAGAGCCGAGGCACATCCACTTCCTGAGGGGGCGTGGTCAGAGGGAAAACAGAGTGTTCTGAGGAGGACTGAAGAAGAGGGATTTTCAGGCATGTCAAAATCTGATTTCAAAGTGTTTTTTTGAGCATAAACTTTAAAGACATGTTTTGGGGACCTCTTAGACCAATATATATTGATGAAAAAAGCGTGATATGTCACCTTTAAGGTAACAATGCCAAACTTATAAATGCTTTGAGGAGTATAAATATGAGAGCACAAAAAACCTGCCAGCTGTCAATATCTGATTCTGCAACACATTTCAGACAGAACTCAACAGGTGCTGAAGTCGATACCCTGCTCTACTTCTCTGATACAGTGTAATTACAGTCTGTTTATTGGCACATGCACAACATTCACAGAAAATTTTAATTTGCTCACAAAGAAGCTTCAGGAACGTGTGTTTCCTGCCCTTCTGCATGCTGGCTTAGACTCTGCAAGGAAAACAAATGAGAAGCTAGAGCTCAAACACCTAACATGTATTATTTTGGCAGCTCTTTTAGGAAAATGTAGGCTTCCTGGAAAACTGAAGCAACACTGAACACAGTATTCAACAGAATCTTTGGCATTTAGTTATAAAATAGGATAGCTTATGAATATATGTAAACGTTTGTGTTAATTAAATGTTTCTGCCAAAAGCAGATAGGACTTGTTGAGTACGAAACTTCATCCGTGACATTTTCGAAAATAATTTTGTTACGTCAGTACAATGAGTACGCTGTGATAACTATTTTTTTATCTTTATTTTTTTTATTTGTCTTTCAAGATGTTTGAAATTAAGATAATAAATAGATAGATAAATAAACAATACATGAATTAATACAAAGAAAGAAAGAAAGAAAGAAAGAAAGAAAGAAAGAAAGAAAGAAAGAAAGAAAGAAAGAGCTGAGTAAAAGTTATGTACATCTATGTAACACTGATACGCTGACTTTGATTTATTGTTGATAACCTGCAGATTGTGACATTTATCAAAGCTAGCTGCAGCAGCACTCACATTAGCTAACTTAAGGCTGATTTATACTTCTGTGTTGAATCAACGGTGTACCCTACGCCGGGGGTCCGCGTAGCTCCCATACCTACGCCGAGGCCTACGCACGTAGCTGACGTGCACCTCCTCCAAAATGTAACTCCCCGTAGAGCCGATGCGGACCGCAAGCCCTGTGATTGGTCCGCTCGGCGGCTTTGTCTTTCCTGCATTTACAACACTCCTGGGATCCCGGACATCGGCCGCACATCGGCCGTGTATTTCATCTCCTCCTCTCTATTCTTCATGTAATCATGTCTGTATGATAAACAGCAACATGTATCAGCTGTAGATTAACATAACACGCTCTGAATCTCTGTGGAAAAGTAAACAGAGATCGTAGCGGGACCGGAAGCAGGCGGCCGGCTATCAGAGAGACCACACTGCCCTCAAGAGTTTCGGCTGAGAACTGCTGCGTGACACGGACACATCAACGCACAAGTATGTGGGGCTCATGTCCGCGTCAGCCCCTGCTGCGTAGGGGAGACGCAGAAGTATAAATCAGCCTTTAGGCTGACCACACACGAAACGATTGTAGGCCAAATTTGACACCCTGATGTTTTTTGGGGAAGGGGTTTGTAGCCTGATTCGAGGCTTGCCCATATTTTTTTTTTCTTAATTTTGTTATTATTTGTCTTTCAAGATGTTTTAAATAAATAAATACATGAATGAATAATACATAAATAAATACAAATACAAAAAATAGCTCAGTAAATGTTTTTTACATTTATGTAACACTGACACTTTGACTTTGATTTCTTGCTGATAACCTGCAGATTGTGACATTTGCAGGAGCACACCTGTTAGCTAACTCAGGCTGGCCACACACAAAATGATTCTAGGCCCGATTTACACCTAAATATTATTTTGGGGGAGGAGTTTGTTGCCTGAATCGAGGCCTTTCATAACCACTTATTTGTCCAGGTCGTCCTCAAGTCAGTGTTAATACAACTATGTTACTGCTCCAGACTGAGTCAGAGCCGCTTCGACCTCGGAACTTGTTTGATATTTACGAAACCCACAATAACCAATGAGAGGAGCAGGCTGGGATGCGTCGCCAAATGGATGTTGCCTACTATTACAGCTCACAAACATGGCAGTGAAGGTAAACACTACTGTACCCCGAGCCAAGAGAAATATTGAAAAAAAAACGACCAACTTGTAGAATTATATTTGTAATTTGTGATTTTTTCTGCTGCAAATTAGAACACACGCCAGGACAGTCTCCACTTCTAAAGTCTTGCTTCATCATACTAGTTTCCGTCAGATCTCGTCTTTGGAATCCCTACCGGGAATTCATTACCACATACATTAAGTGTGTGGTCTCGCGGTCTTATGCAATCGTCTAGTGTGTGTGTTCAGAGGATTGTAATGTTCAAAATCGGTCAGAGCTGTCCTTAAGTGTGTGGTCGTCCATTGTTTAAAATTGGTTGAGATCTAAAAGTGGTGTAAAAGCTCCTCTCCTCAAAGGAGCTTTAAGTATAGTGTCTCCAGGGATGAAGTTAGAAATGGTAAATTAGTGAAAGGCTGGATTCTTTGAGTTGAACAAGGTCAAAAATGTAAATTCAAATAAGAAAATATTGAGAAAAGAGTTATTTTTAAACATTTAAACTGGACCTTAAAGTTATCCTTAAAGGCCCTAACCCAAACAAACACGCAGACACACTCACACTGGCACAGACACCCTCAAATCTACACCCTCACACACACACATGCACATGCACATACACACACACAAACACACACCCACAGGATGCTCAGAGAGCGGGTTGGTAAGGGGGTGAGCCACGAGTCAATAAACCCTGTGTAATCTGTTCCCTTTAGTGGCATAAACCATCTGAGAGGAGATTACAAGCGTTCTGCCAAAGTAAGAACATGCGAGTTCCTAATGGACAGAAACACTAAATAAAAAACACACACACATACACACACACACATACAAACACAAATGTGTGTACCTTTGCATATACACTCGGAAAGGAACTGTGGAAAGTCAGAGTTTCAAACTCTGCCATGAAGTCATGACTTGCGTTTTTAATACCTGACTCCATGAGTTTAATCCAGAAGGGCTTCTTTGTCTTCAGGGAAAGCGAGACAGAGAAATACTAAGAGTGGAGGAGGAGGAAAGAAAATATTACTGCATGTTTTTTCGAAAACTACTGATTATCATGACAGGCCCACCCTGGACTTGGGCTCCTGCTGAGGTAACTAATGCGCGGCATTGTCAGTTTGTGTGAGATTACGCATCATGGCCTCCATGAGTGGAGCTGGAAGAGCAGAGGGGGTGGGAAGGAGTTGTTGAATGTGTGTGTTTGTGTGTGAGTTGGAAGGGAGAACGTGTGTACAGGCAAATAAGAGGGCAGAGGGGGCTGCTGCCTCTGCGTGTGTGCATGTGTGTGTGTGTGGTGTGTTTGTGTGGTGTGTGTGTGTGTGTGTGTGTGTGTGTGTGTGTGTTGGGGGGAAGGAGGGACGCTGACTTTATGCATCATTAAGCAGGTGGACTGAGAACACCAGGCGGAGCTGTCATGGTGGAGGGGAGCAGAGCAGACATCTGGCACACAATACAGGACCATACACCCACATGTTAGGAAGAGCTGCGAGCAGTATGAACACACGTCATCAGGCTAATTATTATTTATGGATCATCTTAAACTAATTACAGAGCAGCGTTTATTACAAACTGCTGTGTGTGTCGAACAATATCTGTGTGTTTTCCTTGTTTTATTACGTGAATCCTTCTGTTTGCACCTTAGGGGGGGTTTAAATTTGTTTGATTTGAACATTTTTATTCAAAGCCTTCATCTAAACTCAATTAATTAAACACCAACTAGATCAACACAATGCTCAGATTATTACAGCTTGAATCAACTAATCTGACATTAAGGCTCTAATAGGATAGAGCTTAATTCTTCCATAACATTGTGAGATTATCAGGCAGGGTTACCTAAAGCACAGAAATCAACTAAGACAATAAACACTTGAAAAGATCATGACAGTCTGCATAGAGATCTGTTGCAACTTGTTGAAGTTTTGTCAAATATAACACCACATATGACCTGCTTAAAGAAACAGCAATATAACATATGGGCTTGTAGTGCATGTTTTCATGTAAATGTTATCTTTAAATACATGCACAAGAAAAAGAGAAGCCAATTATTGAGAAAGCAAAAAATCCTTTCCAGGTGACATTGAAAAAGCCACCCTTTGACTGGCTCGATACGACCAGAGTCAATTAGAGGAGAAGTGTAATCCTAAAGGACAAGGGTGTTTGGGAAAATCTGTTCTCCGTCATGGCCGCTCAGGATTGAAACAAATCAAGGCAACACTTAAAACTTTGCCAACAACCATTCCCCATTTAATGTTCAGTTTATCACCTGAGGTGGGGGATGCTAGCTCATTAACATTGTGCATCAAATTAAACCAAAATGCAGCATCTCTGATTGGATGTGGGTTGCAAAACTCTGTGAACTCTGGCTGCTGCTGCTGCTGCTCCTGCAGGAGAGTCAGCCGAGTTTATTGCACCCTAACTTTGTAGCATTAATGAAAAATTGCAATCCAGTGTTGTAATGTAACTGAAATCATGGCTCCAGGCAAACCGGTCATGTGATCACGGATTCACCCTTTGTATACCATCAGTCTTTGTTTTTTTTTTAGTTGTTTGAAATGTGTGTTCTTGGATCTTCCTGCTCAGGAACCGCAGGCTCAGCAGTTGTGTTGTGCATGGTCCCTGTCGAATTAACTAATGAACTAAACTATGTTGAAATGCATTATAAAAGCTAGCTAGCTTACTAACGAGATGACATACTGTAAGGTAATATCATGAGGGGTTCATGGTCAAGTTGGAAAAGTCGCTATTAGGGGTTTATTATCATCACACCTGCAATTTGTCTGTAAATGTCTATTTCTGCCTTGTTTTGATCTTTTTCTTTGCACAAATAAATAAATACAATACTTAATCAATTCAAGGAAGAATATTGGAATCAGAAAAGACTTGAATCATTAAGTGCTTTAAAATTGTATAAATATCATTAAAATGAATTAACCCCATGCCTACAAGTGACTATTATTATTTTGGTTAACTCTGAAAGATTTTAAGAGATGTTTATTTAAAGCTCCTTTATCCCTCACTGTGAATCTTTGCTGTGGAAATTGTAAACAGAGGCTGTTTCTGCAGCATGCAGTGACTGGAAAATAATGCGTCTAGTGTTGGGTGGTTGGATAATTCAGATTGCTGTGGAGAGTCCGGTAAGAACACTGGCTTAGCTTTATCAGAGTGGATCCGATGACCAGGCCTAGCTGTGGAAAAACTGTCCTTCAGCTAATGAAATTGTGAGTGGTGACTGGAAAAAACAAACAGTACATGTCAAATGTACATATTGTATCTTTAAATAACAATGGAAAACAATATGTTAACCATAAAATCTCACTGTATGTACTCAACCACACTTCTACTATCAAACATAACTCTACAAACGTCACACATAAATGTACAAACACAGTACTGCAACCTCAGACAATTAAGACAACTTACTATTCAATGGACGCACAAATCTGAGAGGAAGTTCCAAACATAAAATCAACCATATCACTCCTGTCACTAATGTCGTTTAATTTTGTGTGTCACAAAGTTATCAAAGTAATTTTAGTCAGTTTCATAATCAGCAACAACCTCCTCACAGGAGCTCTAAAGCAGCTGTCAACGCCAATAAGGTCGTGAATCCAAAATAGAAGTAATCACTGTTCGTCTGGTCAAAGGCAAAATTAATCTTAAAAAATATCTAATTTCAAATTCACTTCTCCACAGAGTGAAATAACGACATGTCAAAACGTTGTGACTTTTTGTTTCAGGGTTGTTAATGCAATGACGAGCTCCTCAAGTATGATGAATGGGTTGGAGTTGCTTTTTTAATCAAAGGAGGTCGTGTTTTCTGGACGATCATTAAACCATCTGGTGCACAACCACCCCCTCATCTATCTCCTCATCCGCTGCTCTAACAGTAACGTCTCTGTTCTGGCTCCTGGATTTTAATTAAAAATTACAACATATTCCTTTAAATCTTTGTTTCTGTAGGTTATATAACCAGAGTGAGCTGAGATTACCTAGCCTCTGCATTTTTAAAACTTTTATCACAGCTAGTGTGTCTTGAATTGGATTTCCTCATCTGTTTTTAATTCTGCATCAACAGCTCTACCTCTACCTCTACCATCCACAAGATTTAAGTCAAGACACATTTTTATGCTAGCAATTATTCAACAATATCTAAAACAACATTGTGATGTATTTACCTGATTATTTTAACCTTGAAATATTAACCTTTATATGTATTTACTGCTGAGTCTGGTTTTAATGGTTGTCTTTCTGTGTCTGCCACAAAGGTCAAAGGGTAAAATGGATGTAAAGTGATGCATTAAGAAAACAATACATGTTCAGAAATGATGGAAGAATGCTTTTCAAGGGTTTGAAAGAAACATATTTTTATGTTACAACCATGAAACCAGACTACAACTGGTAATATAAAAAATGGATGAGAAGTGCTTGGATGAATGGATAGGGCTAAAATCAAGTCCCTGCAGCATTTATGCACTTTCCTGTACTGCTATTATATAACTCAAAGGTAACACGCATCTGCATGTATACTTGACTGCAATTCATGTAAACCTGGGTTTTTAAAGAAGTTATCCAATTCAAAGTCTTCTACATGCCAGATATTATTTCACCACTATCTGGGTTTGCATCGTAATTGAATTTTCTTGTGTGCATGCAAGCCCACCGATCCTCGGCTCTGACTTCACAGTGAATAAAGACAAACATGTCATGCGAGTCAATGCATGGGGTGACTCCATGAAACGCACACTGCAGGCACACGCTGGCTCAGCTTCTCTTGGTTAAAGTGGCTGTCGGAGGCGATACAGTAATCCAGTTTTAATGGCCGTGCCCCTTCCCCCACCATGAAGTGATGGCCCCAGACAAACCGCCGCGCCTCTCTTAAGGGAGAAGTGTCAAAACCAAGTCGCCACTATCTCCTTAGCAGCTCATTTGACAGCAGTCATGAGCTAAGAGGAGGAAGCCGATCATTTTGCCCTCATGTGGTGAATTTGCTGCTACAGGTGAGAAACTACGAAGCCATTTATCCTTTAAGATGTGAAGAAACCCCCAAAATCCAGCTTGGATATTCAGCACAATCACCCAGATCATTCCTTCTCACTGTAAAGTAATGCCAATCTGCAAGAATTATACGTTGTGCTTAATGTTATCTACGTGGATTACAGGAGAAGAACTGAATGTGCTCATTGTAGGAAAAATGAGAGCCTATAATTAGACTGAACACTACTCTGCTGTGTAATATATTTTGATTTTCCTTTTTTTCTATTAATGAAGCTTCTGATTTCAATGAGCAGGAGAAGCAGATTTACAGTCTACCTTAATACGACCTATAATGTAATCATAACAAAGCACATCTGTTGGCTCGTCGTGATGAGGTAACAAGACTATATCAATGTCTGGTCCCCTGATAACAAAAAACTACACACAAACTACAAAATGTATAAAAAAAGATAAGCTTACTGATGACAAACTCAAAGTCTTAACATTTTTAGATATCTTTCTTAAAGGTGATCAATATTAGACACACAATGCTTTCTTCAGCTGCTCTGTTAGATCTCGTCTCAGGAGCTACCACTTACTATGGATTAATATGAACACAGTTGCATCATCAATAAACTGCTTGTTAGGTTTATAAGTGGGCTGGGCAATGATTTTCAAATATTAGAATATTCGTTCACTTTGTAAATTTACTATTTATGTTAAGTTACATCAGTAAACAGAGATAGAGAGAGTAGATCAAACATAACTAACTAGCCGCATATAAAATGTAAATGTTTGAAGTTGCTGCTGTATGTTTTTGTTGATTGTTACTGTCCTGGTTTTTGTTTTTAACTCTGTAGAGCACTTTGAATTGCTCTATATATGAATGGTGCTTTATTAATAAACTTGCCTTGCTTTGCCTCGCCTAAAAATCGAGTTACTTCAAATATTTTCTCATTTTAGAAGTGCAATTTTTCAGCCTTTTTACCGTTGCGTGGTTATAATACGGCATTCCCACCAGATGGTGGCTATAGAGCGTCTTTAAGACATTTGCAGCAATTTTCTCCTTTTCTGAATCTCACACTACTTCACACGTATTTCCAGAGACTGAGCAAGGCTGCAGAATTTGAACACACACGCCACGCCGCATCACAGAAACACCGACATAAAGATCGAGACAGAAGCAGTCAGTGCCCGCTACTAGCAGCACCTCGTGCTGCTGCTGGTTAACGTGGCTGCCACACAAACAGACTGTTAACGGGACAGGTGTTTGTGTGTGCGTGTGTTTGTGTGGGAGGGTGATAATTCGAATAATCGTTGAATAGATACCACTAATTATCGAATAGTATCTTGGCTTGAAATACCGATCCCTAGTTTCTAATGTTGCAATAAACACTTGTCCTTTTTTCTTTATATTTTTTCAACACCAGTTACAGATTGAGTAACATATACTTGAAAGCCAAGATACAAAGTGCCAGTCAGATACCACAGGGTTCAAAATTAACATCTTATAATTGCTATTTTGGACAGCTACACAACACCTGAATGTATGTGATGTGATTACTGTCACTGATGTATCATCTGACTCAGGTAAAAGCCTTCATTGAATGCCCTTGAATCTTCTTTCATCAGTTTCATCTTGAGAGGACTTTTCTTTCATCCCTCTCAGTTTCCTCCTGTGGACAGCCTGAATCCATCCCAATAAGTTCTCCCTCTCATTACGGCTCTGCCTCGTCGTTGTTGTTGGAACTGCTGTCAGTAGCAGTCATAATATATCAATGGTGGCAGCGCAGGGCAACTTCTGTGAAGGCTACTGTTTTGGAAGTGGTGAATAAATGACTCCCAATGAAGGACATCTTTTGGAGGTTAACACATGATGATATCAGATTGGTGCATAGACGTTTAGTACATGCCCATCTAAGACTTGATATTTTAAGCAATAAGAGCATGGATACCAGCATGTCTCATTTGGAAGAAGTCATAAGGAGTACATTGGAGGCATTTCATGCGTTATGTGTTATCAAACAACAACAGTAGATAGATGGCAGGAGACAAGAGGACGGGGAGGGGAGGAATGACGTGCGATAGGGTGGCGAATTAGAACAGGTACAGTGCAGTTTGTGTTAAACCTTGCAGCTATTTTTCACCATTTATGGATCAAGTGACGTAAAGTGAGCTTCAAAATAATCAATAGTTAATGATGATAGTGAAAAAAAATCCTTAGTTGCAGCCCGATAACCGGTAAAAGGAGGAATGTATGGAGAAAAATAAAGCAGAGCATAAATTAGAGAGTTGGCATGTTTGGTGGATGCACCTGGATGAGAAGGGACAATGTAAAGAAGATGGGCAGATCCGAGTCTGATATAAAATTGTATCTAGGTGGAAACAGTCAAATGAAAACACATCACATTTAAGCAGCCAATGATAGTCAACCACTTAGCATCCCTCCAACGCATTGTCTGCTAAATGCAGAAGGAATGGAGCTCCTGAATAAGTGATGAGCAGAGAAATCAGCCGACATGTTTTTACTACATCAGATGACAGAAATAGATTTGAGCGCAGCAGAGACTTGCTGGGGAAAATGCAAATCACCTAAATAACACGTGGAAGCTTCAAATGAGGAGAGAGAGAAAAAAAACAACTGTGCGCATACAGGTGATGATTTCAAAGCGGACCTTATCGGAACACGCTCAGCATTGTTTGATACTGTTGTGGATACACCTGCTCTGTATTGTGCGCTCCTCTGGCCGCTGTGCAACGCGCCCCTCGCCCCTCGCCAGCCGATCATAACAAACAAGAGTCCACCGAGCGAATCACAGATAAACAGAGGGGCAGTAGAAAGCTACAAGCCTCCTCTCCTGGCTACATGCCCGTGTGAGTGAGTGTGTGTGTGTGTGGATAAACAGTTGTTGAAGGTAGAAGAGCAAGAGATGGATGGAGTCAGCCGACTTCCGCCAACAGCTGCTCAGCTACAACTTCACACGAGACAAAGAGGAGAGGGGGGTTGTTTCATGAGCTCAGATGCTAATTTTAAAGCAATTCTTTCCACATGAAAAGACACACTGTTTGTTACCTTTGCTTTCTTTACACACACACACGCTCCCATCCATACGCGCACATCCTCCTCCCTGTGTCTACTCACCACAGCTGTCTCTTAGTGGGGAGGCAGTCCTTGTTGGAGGCTGTCACTCCCATGGCCATCTGCATCACCGTGATATATTTCTGGTACTTCATGCTGTCCTCCTTTGCTACTACTACTACTTCTTCTACTACTACTACAGCTACTTCTACTACTACTTCTACTTCTAGGAATCCGCGCGCCACAAAAGCGGCACAGGTGAGCGTGCATTCAAGTGTCTGTTACTGTCCCCTGGCACGCGCGGCATCTTCAGTACCAAAAAACGCCATTTCCACGTCTGGAGGAGTGCTGACGGGGAAAACGTTCCCCGAGGAGCTCAAGGAAAGGTACCACGCCGCCGCGACCCATGTCTGTAATCTCATTAGAGCTCAGAATAGATTGGCTAATCCATTCAATTTTAGTCAGGACCGGCTCATTGTTGTTCTCCCCGTATAGGCCACTCTGTTGTCTCCTTTCCCCCCCGCTTCTCTGTTTCCCCCCTTTTTCCGTGTTTCACCCTATTGCCTCTCAAGTGAGTCAAGAGAAAGAGACAAACAGAGTCAGAGGTAGGATGCAGCGGCGGTGGCACCTTTGCGTCTACGAGGTAAGAAAGAGAGTGCGCGTGTGTCCAACGAGAGAGAGGGAGCGAGAGAGAGAGAGCAGGGGAGTGACGGGAGGGGGAGGAGGAAGAGGAGAGGAGGAGGAAGAGAGAGGCAGCCCGCGATGTTATGACTTGAGAGAAACTACCGCTCCTGAGGATATATCTCCGTGTTGGAACATTAGAGGGCAAACGCGTCGTTTTGGGTGTGATGGGGATTATAGTCTCTCTACAGAACTGGTCCACGGGGCACAACAAAAACATCCGGGTTTGTTTTATTGGAAAACACTGGACTGATGAAACTGAAGTTCAGGGAGCTAAACATTAGTCCTTCAGCACTGGAAAAAATGCCTCCTCCAAAAAGAAGAAGAAAAACAAACTTATTTGAAGGTACTTTTACCTTGAAATAAGCCAAAAAAAATCTGACAATAGAACAAGTGAAAATATGCTTGGTAAGATTTCTTAAAATAAGACGTACTATTAAGGGAAAACTTAATGCAATATTTGACCAGTATTTTAAAGCTTAGTGTCTCAGAATAAGCCAGGAATGCTAACAATTAGTAATTTTCACTAAAAAAAAAGATTTTTGCATCAATGCATTTCATGTCAACTTCTTCATTTGAGATTTATTCACCTTGTATTATGGAGGCACTTCTCTATGTTTAAGACCATCTTGTACTTGAAAAAAGATTATAAAGTTTAATTTGAGCATTTTGAGATATAATGTCTTCTCATAGTTAGCTGGATATACTAATATACAGTCATGTTGTTTTTTAGGATAAGCCATGCTCAAAAGTAGGTGTTTCATTGTGTGCATGTAGTTTGCAAGAAACAGTGCCTGAAAACTGTAACCTACTCTTAAAAAAAACAGAACTTTTTTTTCTCTCTTTCTTTCTTTCTTTTATTAATGGAGTTTTTTTTCTGATAGATTCTCCAATAAAATGCATTTACTTAAATCAAGATTATCCGTCTTCTACAAATAAGATTTCAGCTTGAAAAATGTATGAAATGTAAAATAAAGCTTGTTTCTTCTGAAGTATAACTCAGAACAAGATTGTCTGACTGAACAAGATATTTAAGATGCATTGTCTTAAAACAAGTCCCTCTATCTTGCTCAAATGTTACTTGTTAAGTTTTTTTTAAATGTATCTTAAATGAAATGGGATAAGACATTTTGACTAAAAATTAGACAATTTCACTTGGTAAGATTTTGAGTTTTTGCAGTGAGCAGTCTTAATGAAGGGAAACCACAGCTCCCCCTTTGAGGATTTGATTTCAACTCAGTTAAGGCAGAAATGTGTCTAAAAAGGAGCAACAAAAGGAAATACTCCATGGTGCCTGTTGCTTTCCTTGCATTCTTTACCTACTTGTAAAAATGTACAATAAAAACAAATGAATGCACCTTTCTTCTCAGTTCATTCCCTGATTTTCATTTGCAGCATTTAGGCTAGCACCTTACACTTTCACCTTTATTTGTACTTCACACCTGTTATATTTTTACCTCTGCAAGGACAAACGCACTCATTAAGGCCATCCTTTTTTGGGTTATCCATCTGTCTTACACTTGGGAAGTTGATATCTCAGAGACACCTTGAGGGGAAATCTCCAGCCTTTGTGCCAAGTGATGACAAAGCAACCATGACTCCACAAAATGGTTTGAGGAGTGGCGTTTATTAAAGCTTTGATTTCAGTATTATGGTGTACGCCATCTTGTTTTTTTGGAGCCAGAAGTGATTTGGCTGGCAGGGGATGGGGGATTAGGTGGAGTTATTAGCTGGCTCATTATGTAGGACGATTTATGGCTGTCTTCCCTGCAGGGCGAAGCCATCAGATATTCTGACACTTCTTTAAAGGAAGCTACAAATAATAGGTGCCAAAATAATGTGTAGTAAATTGATACCAGGATTAGACTTCCCAGTATATAAATAAAAACAGAAAAATGTGGAGCATGGACTTAAGTTAGTACAATCAACACATCATCACAAACAGTACTAGTTTCCTAAAAAGTCAAAGGTCAACGCAACTACAAAGTCATAGAATCCTGGAAAAACACAGCGTAATTGCCGTACACTGGATGTTTTGGAAAACCCAGAGGAGAAATTCTACACAAACATTTACTCCAATAAAGTGATGAGGTTATCGAAGCTCAAAGGTCACTGTGATCCCAAGTCTGAATCATATAGACTGTATAATTAATGGATATAGTATCTGTGACGTCACCGATCTGTTTCTGAAGCACTATTTTGAAGCCGATGGTCGGCGGGTGCCATATTGGAAATGCTGAACTGAACCTAACTAAGAGGCGGGCTTTGAGCCTCCTCGCTAATAGCTACAGTGTTCCTGCCTGTCAGTCAAGACAGCCATGCCCATATTTGGGCAAAACTCGTTAGTTTAATATCTTAAAAAATAACAAGTTATAAAAATATTCACCCCAGTACAGTGTGTGCCGATCAAGAAATTAGCTATTCAAACTAAACTCATTATTGTACCAGGCTGTAAACATGTTTATTTCTGCTGTATAGATCGGCTTTTTTGAATGGGTGTGTATGTGGTGTCCGGTACTTCCGGAGCCAGCCTCAAGCGGACACTCAAGGAACTGCAGTCTTTTGCACTTCCGTATTGGCTTCATTTCACGTGGCTAGAGGTTGTGGCTTGGATTTTGGTTATAGAAGGTCAAAGGTCACTGTGATCCCAAGTCTGAATGCATCATCTCAGCATCACCCAAAGGGAAATTCATCACATCTGATTTATTTATATTCTTTTAACTTGTGCAGGATAATGTTTTCTACCCTCTCAGTTTTGGTTGTCTAACAATGCTTATGCTTAACAAAGACAAAAACGACTCCCATGATCCAGTGCTGCTTCATGATGTCATCAAAGTGCATCTTTTTCTATTGTTATGGCTGTAGAGACCTAAAGACAGCTTAGAGCATCTACTTGCCTTTAAAATAATGTTTTATATGTTTGTAAAGAAAGAATACAATAAAATGTATATATTGTCGAGTTTTCTTTTTTCTTTCTTTCTTTATTTTGTTTGTTGATATCACCCTCTTCCGCCGTCTGTTGGTCAGGCCATTTTAATATTTGCGCCACTGTTTTTCAAACATCTTGTCAACTATCTTACATCGTGTAAGAACCAAAGTGTTGTCCTCAATACAAAGAACTACTGACCTTGTATCTTAAATCTCAATCTCCTTAAGTGGCCGACAGCTCTTCAGGTGCGGCTGAGCGAGGAGGCGAGTAAGCGTTGAGACTTAATGGCGGCTCTGGGAAACTGAGCCAAGTAAAGCTAATTAGTGAGAGGACACAGAACCATTCAATCTCTTTGGGTTTTTATTTATTTCATATTAATGAAATATTTTGGCAGCAGCTCTGCTCATAATAAGCACAGAAGGGTTTTCTAGCTTCCAGTTACAGGATGTAACAGTATTATCTGTTTACTATGGACACATGTGCCACCTCTACACACAAGCTACCCGCAGAATACTGTGGGGTTCAGGTTACTTTAACCGCCCTTTATGGCCTGACTGTTCAGAGTCTCTGAAGATGCTAATCAATTCAGTAATTGATTCAGTGTCAAATTCAAACGCACGGTAAACACAAGTCCTCAAGGACGAGGGGACATCAGAGGAGTCCACGTGCACCAGATCTAAGTTTAAAAGGATCCCCATGTGCTGGTATGTTCATGTCTGCGTGGCCTGTGTCACAGAGTCAAAACAGAGTTTTCCTCAGGAATGTGGAGCGATTAGGAGGCGAGTGATGTAACCATAAAGACTGTTTGCAGACTCCCTCTGTATAAACCCTCTTGGGCAGGACCATCAACCTTTGGACAAGTTGGCAGAGAAGCTGGAGAGCATCCCACGGTTTTTACGACGACACTGAACCATGAGGTGAGACAGCACGTTGCTGTCGCTGTATTTACATATTTGTTCGGACTAATAAACAGAATGAAGGAAGAGAGCTGCAGTGTATAAACCACAGTCCACTTGAGACGGCCCATGCACCGGAAAGTGTAAATCTAGATATAAACTCTTTCAGGAATGAAAAACACCGCAATAAAATGACAGAGGAGGAAAATCAGGCAGCCAGCGGAGAGGCAGGTGACTCTTTTTGGATGGAGCAAGCTGGCGAGCAGCTGGTGGGGAAGGTCAGAGGAAAACTGCTGTTATCAGCACTGCTGGAAATTGGCAGCTATGAAAACAGCAGATATCACACCCCAAAATATCTCCTCACAGCCCATGTTGTCTTTCCTCTGACTTTTTGATGTTTGTTTACAGTTTTCGGAGTAACTTGGAGTTACTTAAGAGGATTAAGTAAACACACGCACTCACACAGAGGCACACAAAAGCCAAAAGGGGAGTGATGGTGGGGAGGTTGCTGCAGCAGTGATATGGTCTTTATCCAGGAGGAGGATGAAGACTGTGAATGGTGCTCAGCCCTCAGCAGACTGTCAGTATTATGTTTAATCTTTAACTCTTAAAATTAAATCATTCTGACTTGCAATTTGGATTATTATCCTGTGTGCTCAAATTAAATTATCTGTTCATCTAAAGTAACACATTGTTGGTGTTTCTCATTGCTCGTGTTGTTGTTTGAGCCCCTTTCTGGCATCCACTGTGAGAATTTCTGTATGGGTTATTTGTTGATAGCTGCAAGCAAATATCTTCTGAGTGTGCATCTTTAAACTTCACACATCTGCTCAATAAACCTCATAGTCCCAAAAATAAACGGCTAGCTGGCGTAAAAACCCTGCTGCTGCTCCTTGTGGTGTTATGGTGGGTTAGGCGGAGATGGATGGTGAAGAATACCGGATTGGTTTTAAGAGTGAGATTTCCCTCAGGAGCAGCAACCATCCAAATGTGTTGATCCCCCCCTCACCATAAATTACACTATCCCCTGGCCCCTGGCCACCATTAATCACATGACCACAGCAGCCAGATTAAATCTGTAGCCTTGGACTGTTCTTCTCTCTCTCTCTCTCTCTCTCTCTCTCTCTCTCTCTCTCTCTCTCTCTCTCTCTCTCTCTCTCTCTCTCTCTCTCTCTCTCTCTCTCTCTCTCTCTCTCTCTCTCTCTCTCTCTCTCTCTCTCTCTCTCTCTCTCTCTCTCTCTCTCTCTCTCCCTCTCTCTCTCTCCCTCTCTCTCTCTCCCTCTCTCCCTCTCTCTCTCTCTCTGCCGCTCTTTCATGCACAAGGCATACAGATAATCAACAAGCACACACACAGTCTGAGTAGACACAACATCAGCTGAGCATATAGTAACACACGCACAGATTACAACTACGAGTGTGTGTCATCATAGAAATGAGTCACTCTGAGGCCGGCATGCGTCATCGTCCACCTGTCATCGTCTGTGACACGCACAATGAACACACCTATTCTGAATAACACTGTTAATGAGCAACACCTCTCGACCTCAGAGCAGTGTGCATGTTGTGTGCATCCTGTAACTCAACACTGCCAAGCTTTAATGTCTCACCGCCAGAACTGCATCACCACAGCAACACCGGGGGCTGAGACACGAGATGTTTTCACGTTTAAAAAAGCATAATATACAGTGAAGAGGAAAAGAGACCTTGCTCTACATGTAGAGATGAAAATGTACTGGCAACAATTACAAACAATCTGATGGTTCAAGCTTCTCCAATGAAGACCTGTAAGGAAATTTTGGTTTACGTTGATTTTGGCGACCCTAGTAGACAAACCGGCATGTCCTATCTTGTGTCCTGTACACGTGAAAGCTGTGTTTTTTCAATCAAACAATCTACCTTTATTTATACTCGAGAGATCTTTGAGATGCAACCCTTGTTTACAATGATCTCGAGTCAATTACAGAGGTATTTAAAAAAACAAAACAACAAGGCATGAAGGCTATCAGAGTCATCAAATGGATCATTTGTGATATGAAATATAAATGCTACTTTTTCCTAGGCTGCTGGACAAAAGAGACACCAGGCAGAGTGGTGAAGCAGCAGAGGAACTGAAAGCAAGTTGAAAAGTGTGAATATGTTGATACCATCACCCTGTAATGCACGCAATGAAAGTATCTAGAACTATCACCTGGGATTGACTATAAAATGCACTAAAATAGGAAGGGACTATAGATTGACATGATACAATAAATACATACAGGTAAACTTAGCTAAAACAGTTACAACAAAGAGTTAAAAGGTTGAAAATCAAGTTTCTAAATTGTCCAAGAGATAAAAGTGCAATTAGTTCAAGGAGCTGATTCAACTTATTCCAGGAGTCAGGAGCAGAATAACAAAAAGCAGTCTTTCCCAGTTCTGACTGAACTCGAGGAACATGCAGAAGTAGCTGGTTTGATGCGCTAGTCTGATAAAAACGATCTGGGTAATTAAGAAGTTCAGTGAGGTATGGTGTTCATTTTCCTTAGAGAGCATTTTATATAAAGATGCTAATGAATATTCCGTCTTTCCTGGAGAGAGGACCACCCAACCTTATTGTAAAGAATGCACCGATGTGTGTTATAGGCAATGGTTGAGAAAGTACACAGCTTCATTACTTAGGTCAAAGTATAAATCCAGATGTTCAAACATTACCCCAATACAAGTGAAAGTTGTTACTTGAGTTAAGGTCTTTTAGAAAAAGTATTCTTTTGCAAAATATCTCTAAACATATTTTCACAAAGCATGAGTGGAGTTAAGAATGCATGGGTGTACATTCTGCTACGTTCTGTTTATCTAGAAAACATTATTTCATATCTAAAAATTATGTGTTAGCTAGTAGCTACAGACCTCCACATGCTTTCTCAGGTTAGATGGTGATGTTTTGTCAGCTGTGTTGAAGTTTGTGTGCTAAACAGATCAGAGATTTACAACAATATAAATCATCCTTTATTTCAAAACCTCAAACGTGGGGCTTCAAATATGGCCGTGGTGCTCAGGTAGAGAATCATCATCCTTCTCGGTTATAGCTATCATCACCACGACTAAATGAACGGACTGTTCTGAATACTGTTCGATCTGCATTTGATTCAAAGCAAAAGTAGAGAGTAACTAGAGCATTGATAGAAATGTAGTGGAGTCAAAAGTATGTTATTTGTCTTTCAAATGGAGAGGAGTAAAAGTAATGAGTTACCCCAAAAAATAATAAAGTAAAGTACAGATACTCAAAAAGTTGTACTCAAGTAAATTTACTTTGTTACTGTCCACCGCTGGTTATAGGGTCACCTGTAATAAATCTAAATGCAGAGTGATACATTTTTAACAACATCTTATCGAAAATCTTTGCCATGGAAAACCCACAGTGCTGTTAATATCCTCATCAGACATCTCGCCACAGGAGCAGTGAGTTATAAAGGCGAATCATTTTTAAATAAGCAATAAAATAAAACATACTAAGTTTTAAAACCAAAGACATAAACGATCCTGCTGCTGATAGCCTTGCTTGCTTTTGTAGGTCATAAATAGACGCCATTATTAATTGCAGTTGATTCCGGGGCACCATTGGCCTAGCGGACTAACTATGCGCCCCTTAAACAGAGGTTGCAGGTTCAATTCCTAGCCTCAACCATTTGATTCATGTCCACCCCTGCTCTCTACCCCCCACACATCCCGTCTCTCTTCAGCTTTCCTATCCATTAAAGGTGAAAATGTCCAAAAATGTAACAAAAAAAAAATTACAATTGGTTCCATAACCTGTTAAAAATTCCTCACAGGAGCTTTAAGATCTTACCTGATGATTAGCTGAACATCCTCAGTTTTTGGTCTGACAGTTAAAATAGATAAAAACAAGCCAAAGCGTCACCTCAGGAAAATATATTGGTCCTTCTTTAGATTTAATCCGCATGAGAATTATTGATCAAATCAAGACAAGAAGATCAAATGAGAATGAAAATAACTAGTATCTGCTGTTACTTGCTGCCCTATACGCTCATAATTTGCTATGCTCAGGGCAAATCTGATATAAGACTCCAAACTCAGCTAAATAACTCCATATGCACTTCAATCGTTTGAATGTGATAAGACACGCTGATGTTAACTGTGCAGTACGTCTGTGAGGTTTCCAAGGCAGCAGGCGCAGAATTTTTAATGGTACATAGAAAGCGTTTCTAAAATGGGACACTGAATTAAATAAAATAAGCAGAAGCAGAACATCACTATGGAGAACATCCTTTTTTAATTTGGATTGTAAATGGAGAGCTAAATTTAGATCTAATAAGCACTGGGTCTATTTCAAAACTGATTTGGGATGCAAGACTAGTTTACAGTGATGTAATGAGGTAGTGGCATATTGAGAGGTTAATATAGCAATATGGTTCCTTCTGTTTATTTTGCATGCTTGTTAAACAGAAATATTAAAGATACAATCACTTAGAAATGTGAAGAAGAGGAGCAGATGTTTTATATTTTGGTGGCTTGTGTCTGGTTGAAAGACAAAGATAGAGCACAGGTAGTGATTCACAGGGGGTTCGAGGGATAACTAACAGGAGCATCTGCATAATAAAAAACCTGCCTGTGACGTGTAAGAGGTTTTCCAGAGAGCAGTGATGTGATAAGAAGACATACATGGATCGCCAGACATGGAATCTGCAGACAATGCATAAAGCATATGAATCCAACCAAAGGTAATGCAATATGTAAATGAAACATTTGTTAAAGGGAGTGCCCCTGCTGTTGTTTCAAGATTGCATGTAAAATGCACAGCACACACACACACACACACATCATACTGTATCCTCTTCATAAACACCTGCTTTGGCTTTCTCTCAGGAGAGTAGAAAAATGCACAAACACAGTTTTCAGTAGCTGCCATATTTGTTGTGAAGTCCCTCCATCTGTTGATTGGATACAGGTGGAAACAGATTTGTTGTTTTGCAGATTCTCAGCAGTATCCAGATTTAGGGTGGAGCATGGAGGTTGGGAGGTGATGGAGGTTGAGCAGAAGATAAACAGAAGGTGAGACTGGGAATGAGTGCCAGGAGCCCTGGATACTAAATGACTGCTGTTGCTGGTCGGACAGTGATTTATGGATCAGCGTCAGGCCGGTATAGAGGGGGGTGCTGGGAGGGAAGGAAAACAAGGAGTGTTCAACATGAAGGAGGGATACACATGTAAACTGATATCCTGCCTGACAGCTGCAGAGAAAACAGTATTTTTATAGTTTATGTAACAGTATATGTGCACACATGTAGTAGACAGTATTATTTGACGATACAGTGAAGGTCCGGGCTACTCCTGACACCATCAGCCTCCTCCCCTCCTCCCCTCCTCCCCTCCTCCCCTCCTGCCCTCCCACTGTCACCTTTATTAACAGCCTGCCAGGTGGAGACTCTCTCTCCGGAGTGTCATGGTGTGGCGTCAGATCTGCTGAGGTAAGTGATGAACAGAGACACAAAGAGCTGCTCTCCCTCCTGTTAAAAGTACTGTTTACAGGTAACACACACAACAGCAAAACACACTGTTTACCACACACTACAACACTAAGCACCTAAGTGCCGGGTGGTCTGCTGTGTTGCTGACATCTGTGACTGAGATGATACATCAGGGCTGACTTTACTCTCAATAACAAGTCCATCAGAACAAAAATCCTTAGCTAACACTTTAAATGAACACTTAGAACATCTTGTATTTTTAGATATTTGGACTAAACTTTACTATACCTGTTGGGAAAGATTTAAAAAATAATGCTTTTGGTAATTTATTCACTTGCTGGACTGGTTAAAAGATAAAAAATACACTTTAGTGTGCTGAAGACTGCACACCATGTACTATACTTATAGCCCTTTTCCACCGGCCGGTCTTAAGGCTGATTTCTACTTCTGCGTCGAATCGACGGCGTAGCCTACGCCGTAGGTCCGCGTAGCTCCCGTACCTACGCAGAGGCCTACGCACGTAGCTGACGTGCACCTCCTCCAAAATGTAACTACGCGTAGAGCCGACGCGGACCGCAAGCTCTGTGATTGGTCCGCTCGACGGCTTTGTCTTTCCCGCATTCACAGCACTTCCGGGATCCCGGACATCAGCCACACATCGGCCGTGTATTTCATCTCCTCCTCTCTATTCTTCATGTAATCATGTCTGTATGATAAACAGCAACATGTATCAGCTGTAGATTAACATAACACGCTCTGAATCGATGTGGAAAAGTAAACAGAGATCGTAGCAGGACCGGAAGCAGGCGGCCGGCTATCAGAGAGACCACACTGCCCTCAAGCGTTTCGGAGGAGAATTGCTGCGCGACACGGACAAGTATGTGGGGCTCATGTCCGCGTCAGCCCCTGCTGCGTAGGGGCGACGCAGAAGTATAAATCAGTCTTTAGCCCTACTCTACTCGACTCAACTCTTTTGTGTTGCGTTTCCACGGGCGCGGTACCTCGTGTCAGACACCAGTTTTTCAGACCTGCTCTGCTCTGGTTCCAAGCGAGCTGAGCCGATTCTAAAAGGTGACGTCGGACGACGGACTGCCGGCCACTGATTGGTCAGAGAATGTCGTCACCGAAGAGTCATGAGTGCGACGCCCAACACAGGAATCAAACCCACCATTTTTAAATCAGTACTGTACAATGTCTGCACGCAAAGTTTCTCTGTGGTCCGTTGACAAGGTTAGGGTTAGCAAGTACACCGTTGCCTCCATGTCCTCCATTGTTTTGTGATTGTTGTGTTTGTGTCGCGTTCAAAATGACGTGAACGCAGTTTCACGCAGCTGTGTTATGACGACCCCGCCCACCGTGAGTGGATACTCAGGCTGGTGGAAAAGGTACCCAAACCGAGTAGAGTTGAGTAGGGCTGGAACTGTGTAGTGGAAAAGGACCAACAGACACTATCTACATATGTAGCTCTTGCTCAACACACTTTGTAATCATGTATTTTCGGGTCAAGCACCCACAAAGAGGTGTCTTCTTACAACGATATGATCAAACATTCAACTTATTTTAGAAATATATCACACTGAAACACAAAGAAACGTTACACTGACATCTAATCAGAGCAGTCTTGATGTTAGCTAAGAGCTGTTTTGGGCAGTGTCTGTCTTTTTGTGTTACTTCTTTCATTTGTCTCATCCGGCTGTATAAGATACTTGATTCTGATTGGTCAAAAACCCTTGACAATGGTTATTAACTTTCACTAACATGAGCAGCGCCAGAGGCAAACTGATCACACGTCATGTCAAATCAATTTGCAGAAAAGAGCTCCGGCATATTTTGCTTATGCTTGTTGACAAATAGATCGTAAGGTGAGGTGAAACCGTTAGTTTCCGTTAGCATCAAAAAATGTGGCTAAAACGTTAGTTTCGGTTAGCATGCTAAATTGTCAGTTTACAGACATTTTCAAATTGGATCCTGTCCAGCAATATTAGCAACGGCAGCGGAGCAGGTGAGAGCAACTTTAAAGGTGACATATCATGCAAAATGGACTTTTTAATGGTTCTTTACCTGAAATATGTGTCGCTGGCATGTCTACAAACCCCCCGAGAATGAAAAAAATCCATTCTGCCCCTGTTTTGATTTCTCCACCTTTCTGTAAATGTGTCTAAAACGAGCCGTTTCAGACTTCCGTGTTTTTGTTACGTAACAACAATATCCGGTCTGTCACGGAGTCAGAGCTCGGAGCTTGTTCAGCCCATAGACTGTATAAAATAATACTGAATCCCTCCCCTGTTTTTCATTACCTGCACAAATGTGTGCTAACAAGGAGCTTAGGAGGGAGGCATGCTAGTTGTAGGCTGTCTTAATAAACACAAAGGTCGGTTTTACTCCCCACGTCTGCAGATTTGAAGATCTAGTGGATGATTTTATTTATCATGGATAAGTGCTAGCGCTAATTGGCATAGCCACATAGCTACATGTTCATAGCTGTAGCTGTAGCTGTAGCTGTGTACCAAGACACACGTCGACATACTGACAAATAAAACAACAAGAAACACTAAATCTGTGACCAATCCTTCATAAAAGGTCCTGCTGCCTTTCTGGCAGAGGTCGGTTTTACTCCCCACGTCTGCAGATTTGAAGATCTAGTGGATGATTTTTATTTATCATGGATAAGTGCTAGCGCTAGTTAGCATAGCCACATAGCTACATGTTCGTAGCTGTGTACCAAGACACGTCTACATACTGATAAATAAAACAACAAGAAGGACTGAAGAAGAGGACTTTTCAGGCATGCCAAAATCTGATTTCAAAGTGTTTTTTTGAGCATAAACTTTAAAGACATGTTTTGGGGACCTCTTAGACCAATATATATTGATGAAAAAAGCGTGATATGTCCCCTTTAAGTTACTGATCTCTACAAAGAAACTTAAACCATGAGCGGTGGTGATGATAGCAGTAGGGTTCAAAGTTGTGACATTTGCCTCGTTTATCTTTAAAGGTGTGTGAACTGCAGAGCGCAGAGAAGAAGGAGAGCTGAATGAGGACTATAGTCTCTGTATATGGGATGATTGGCTGAACCGCCAGGCCAAACAGGCACTCCAGCTCACACACTCTTTTTAACACACCTTAGAGTGGGTGTTGAAATTCAGATACAGAAAGAGACTTTCATGTGATGTTGATTTGAGAGGACACCAAAAAGACCCCAGAATCTACTTATGAAAGACAGAGCGATGAACATTATATTTTAAGAGATAAATGGAAATAAAAGATAAAACTGAATATTTCTTACTGACTTGTATTCTGCAGAGATTCTATTTAGGGCATGACAGTTTCTTGAAAATGACCAAAGTGATCCTTTTTTTGCCAATCCTGGTGTCTTTGTAATTTCTACAAAGTGTTCCAGTGTCTGATGAAGGTTAAAGATTTTTATGTGAGTGTGTGTGTGTTTGTGTGATTGTGTCTTGGACAAACACTTCTTTACAGCCAGCTGTGCACATAAACTTCAGCTACAGCTATTTACAGAACATTAAAGCCTAAAAAGTTATAGGAGCTTTTTATCTCGAAATCAATGAGCTGCTGCAGGGAGGTACAGAAAGATCTACGCAGTGCAAGAAAAAAGACAAGGACTTCAGTAAGTAGGCTAATAAGGAGAGTTATGTGATAAGCTCTCTGGTCTTTAGTGAGAACCTCCTCAGCTCAACCTTCAAAAAACACTCCTCAGGTAATAAACGTCGGCTGAACGTCTCCGCAAAAGAGAAATGTCAATCCCCGGATTTGTGTTTCTCAGGGAAGGTTGACGGAGATTATGTGATTTTTTTTTCTGAAGCTGTGCCTTCTTGACATTCCCACGGTTTCCACACACACAGCACACACACCTGACATCGTCCTAACATAGCTCATTTTACAATCCTTTATGACTTAGTTTGACACTGCGTTTATTTTGTTCCTAATCTTTGCATTTCACCTCAACATAACGTGTGAGTTTAAAGTGAAGTCATGAAGTCATCTCTCGGTTTGCATACAGCACAGCCCTGTAGGTGCTGCCATGCTGCCTCATATGTGTGCACTGTGTATGCTGTCTCTGTGCATCTCGTCAGAGAAATCACAGCAGAGACTGAATAACAATAAAACACCATCTGTGTGTGCATACATGTATGTAGGAAGACCGTATAGAGGAGCAACCCACTCACTGCTTCCAGTGTAAATAAACAGATGTTTTATGCTTGTTGTGCCGCTCAGTGTCTTACCCTGTGGAATATATGAATCCTTATTTACACAGATAAATGCTCAAGATGAACGTATGTTTGGCTTTGGCTGTCACAAGATTAAACGTATGATGCACATAAAACGTGGGGACAGTTAGATTTAGGCAGTAAGCTCGCTGTCAGGATGTGCTGTATGTTTTATTAAAGTAACAGCCATTCCCCCTCCCCCTCTCAAACCAGAGAAACATATGCGTCATATATCCTCCTCTGGTTTTAGATTTATTTATTTTTATTCCTTTTTTCAAGACAGATGCTTTCAACCATTTATTCTGAGTGGTTTGTTTACTGTTTCAGTCATTTTATCAGTCAGCTGCATACTGTATCAGTATACATTTTGCATCTTATGTCACAGTTTAGCGCATATATATTATTTACTATTGCTGAAACGTGACTGTGTTTATTTATGTGGTATTAATAAAGTTGTTTGAATTGAATTCAACATAAATGAATTGAAGGCCATGTTGGCTGAGCTACCTCTCCTCTCCTCTCCTCTCCTCTCCTCTCCTCTCCTCTCCTCTCCTCTCCTCTCCTCTCCTCTCCTCTCCTCTCCTCTCCTCCTTTCTATTCTAGCCAATGTGTTAACTTCCACTGGATCCGGCAGGTCAGGCTCCTCTGGATCAGATACACAAGACTTCTATTTTTGCCGGATGCCGGAGCACGACCCATCAATCTCAACAGAGCAGACTGAGCGGAACAGGAAGTCAGGCACCAAAACAAAATGAAAACATCTGGTTAATTTTCAGAATAAAACACTAGATCGTATTTCACTTAACCACAACAACAAACCATCATGATGAGGAGAGCCAGGCCTGGAGTAAACAGGTCAGAGGTTTTCAGAGGACCATAAAGACAACATGGATGAGGAGAGGAGAAGGAGAATCCTTGATTCATTAATTACCCTGGGAAACCTTGGTCACATGACTCCAGCTGTTCGGCGGTCCTGTTCCGTGCTGTGTTCTGAAAACGCAACCAGTGGGTGTTGACGGACTAGAGAGCACAGAGCCGGACTGCAGCAGGTCGGAGACGGACTGCACACGGATCTGGTGGAAGTCAAATGTAAATGTCTGTTTTACCCTTGTGCGTGATTTTGCAGTGCACTCCCTGGAAAGCCAAAGCAGGCTGCTCGGCTAACCAGGGGAGCGCTGAAGCCGAGCCTATACCACCAAGAATAACTGTATTTCCTTTTGGCACTAAATGGTTTAATCTCTGACGAGTGTTCCTGACTGAAGTGTCTGCACTGTGAAAATCATTGTGTTATGTATGTGTTATGACTGAATAAATACTACTGCTACTACTTCTACTAAATACAAAGACAGTGTATTCCTGTGAGTTAAAATACAACAGTAGTTTCTTTCAGTCTGAAAGAATAAAGTCAGTTGTTTATGCAGTCACAGTTTAGTCACTAACCAGTCATTAAAAGTAAGAAGGTTTATGAAGTTTAGTCAACACTGATGTTTGGGTACTTAAGACAGTAAAATCTGTTCTAGTATCAGTGTGCACCAAAGATTTTAAACTGTCTCAGTTGTTTGAAAGCTTTAAATACTCTCTGTTAGAGGCGCTGGTTTATCTCAGATGTTAAAGCGGGCCTCCCATATACAGAGTCAATAGTCGTCATCACACCGGTCGTTGGATCGATTCCCTGTCTCCACATTATATGTTGCATGCAATCCCACTCCCTGCATGCTTCCTGTCTCTCTTGAGAAGTCTTCTAATAAAAGCAAAGGACTTCATAATGTTTGTCTCTTCTCTGTTTCTTCTTGAATAAACCCAGTTTCCTGTATGAAACTCATGTAGAGCAGAATAAGTGTGCAGCTCAGTTCTGTTGTGTTTATTTTTCTTTCTTTACTGTAAAAACCTGAGTTTGACAAACACTTGATATCACAGCTTGATATTCTAAAGCAATGATGGTCTGTAGTTTTGCAGCCAATTACCAGAGAGAACTGGCAAACACAGTGAGGCCAGTTGGCTCGCATGTCCAAATGAAACCAGAGAACAGAGAGATGAGACAGTACAGTGAGGGCTCATTGGACAGGAGAGTGAGAGCCAAAGCTACTGTGTGTTTTCTACTGTATCTGCGTGCATCATCCAGTCCTTTGTCTTTATTGCTCTGGCTGGACTGCGTGATACAGTTCTTATGTAATAATGCACAAACTTTAAAAACCCACTTCCTCAATATACCCGCGGCTGATGTGCTTTAAAGAGCAACAAGCTTCTCCTGGAGGAGTGGTTTTCTCAGGACAAACATGCAGCAAGGCAACACACGTACCAACGTACACCAAGAAGCCTGCTGCACAGTCGGCCTGGGACTGAGATGTTGGACGGGGGATGAAAGAGGAAATCAAACGTAGACCGTTTTCTGCATCAATGACATAAATATCCCTCGACCGAGTTAGTAAGAAGATGCATCAACGTGTACATTTGTGGCCTTTCAAGATGTGAAAGTTTGACCCATATCCTACTTGGAACAACTTGGAATGATCACTTTCCTTTAGCTACAGCCAGATTTGCATTCACTCCTTTCTCTTTATCAAAGTTATACTTTTGGGCATTTTTGCCTTGAATGATAGGACAGCTGAAGAGAGACAGTAAATGTGGGGAGTAAGGAGCAGGGGAAGGCAAATGGTCGAAGCCGGGATTCAAACCAGCGACCGTTGCGACAAGGGGCATGTATATGGGGCATGCACATAAGCGACTACGCCAATGGTGCCCTGCGTTTGCTTCTGAAAATATTTTGGATTTTGAAGAAAAGACGGGTCAACGTATCAATCAATCAATCTTCATTTATATAGCGCCAAATCCAAACAAATGTTATTTGAAGACTCTCTCCAAACAGAGCAGGTCTAGACCATACTCTATGTTCTATGATTAACAAAGACCCAACATCAAGACAGGATAAGATCCAGTCACATCTTGCAGGACTCAGTCTGATCTCATCTTAATCCACCATGAGCAGAGCACTTTGCAGCGTTTAGCAGGTTACAGCTGCAAGGACAAACTTCCTTTAACAGGCAGAAACCTCCAGCAGGACCAGACTCATGTTTGACACACATCTGCTGAGACCGAGTTGGGGTCTGAAAGAGGGATGGAGGGAGATTGAGAGGGATGAGACAGACACACAGATGATACCAGATGAAATACACATGAAACCTGATAAATCAGTCCGGATACCTGAAAAAGAAACATGTCTAACATTAGCATTAGCCTACCATAGATCCAGCTACCTGCTCAACACCTTAGGCTAACCTTTTTCACCTCCAAACATTTGATCATCTGTAAAGACATGAGGCCTTAAAGTGCTGTTGAACAGTTGTTAAGACTCCTCACTTTGGAGCCAAAATACTTAATCCCATCAAGACAGGACTTCAGTGAAATGTGCATGTTAGTCAAAGATGAGATACAATGAGAGTTGACAAATGCAGAACAAGCTGTTCGACCACAGATGGATGGACACCGTGTACAGCAGATGCTGATGTATTTGGACATGTCTTGTGTATCAAATCATATTTTGGCAGAGTTTGTGATGTCTTTGCACAGGGGGTTAAATCACCATCCTTTATCAGTGCTGTACAGGAAGCTAGAAATGGTGCAATAATGTGTTGAAATATCGAACATAAAATGATGAAGCATGTTGGCGTGGGTGAGTGGGTGCAAAGAGAGAGAGAGGGGGGGAAAGAGAGGGAGAGAATCTGCTGCACCGAGCAGATTTGCAGGGCCAAGGTGAAGGTCACAGCAGGCTCACTTCCCGCCAGAGGCAGAGGTAACCTGAACCCACAACTGCAACACAACAGAGCCCTCACCATTTCCAGCATGGGTGTGAAATTAAATAACAAAAATGCTTGCCCTTGTGCTGATGCGCGCGGTGATCTACGTAAAGAAGGAGAGGGAATTTCTATGCATTACACTGTCCACACTGGACTCTCCTGTAGGTCGAAGTTGACACAGTCCCTCTTCAGATTTATTATCTTTTCAGAGAGCTGATTGTGCGTAAAGACTCAGTTTAACATCACATTTATCATCACTTTATTCAACAACCTAAACAGGACTGATCCAGTCTAACATCGGGTCCCTAATATGTGTGCAAACCAGCTCAATTTAAAGTGATGTATCCGACATACTGAAATATTCATGTCCTCTACATGCACTCCTGCCTCTATATATTTGATTCATGTCCTTTCATCTATACGGTAAAACTCTGGAGGGGGCTTAAGCAGTTTATCACAGAAAAATAAATACATTTTTTGCAGAGCTGGAAACAGCTCAGAGAAACTCTGCTGTCAAGCTGTGCAACATGTCTGTGGAGGAGGATTTGGATTTCAGTAATCATGCTTGCTTCATGCTTCTATGATATGATGAGCTGGCTGCGGAATGTGTTTTAGAGAGTCAAATATTCAACAAGCTTTACAGGATTCAAACCCTGGATGCTGCAGGCTGCTGAGACACCAAAAAACGGGATTCTAAATATAACCTTGAATCAAAACCAGTTCAACGCCTTTAACATAGAATACATAGCATTGCAATCAGAAACTGCCGAAACTGTCCATCGCCATTCCTACGTCTAAGTTCAACCGGCTTTTTCTGCAAACATCTTCCATTCATCAATACAGCCGTTAAACCATCAACATGTCTACATATTTATAAATTGCCCAAACAAGGTTTGAACCTTGATCTAGCTCCTTCTGGGAATCCTACATACTCATAAAGAAGGCTGAAGCATCCCCATGAAAAGGGTCGACTTAATCACTGTATGCCAACTATGAAGGATTCAGGGAGGCACACCATTCTGCCACATCACGTTGATAGCAATATTTACATCAAGGTGGAGACTACATTAAATCTTCTATAACAAGATTAAAAACAAACAAAGTTGAATATTGGACAAAATTGTCAAATTTGGGGGCGCTGGTGGCCTAGCGGTCTAAGCGCCCCATACACAGAGGCTACAGTCCTTGTTGTAGGGGTCGCCGATTCGATTCCTGGCCACGACCATTTCCTGCATGTCTTCAGCTGTCCTATCGAATAAAGGCCAAAAAAATAATAAAAGCCCCAAAATATAACTTGTGTGAGTGTATAAGAATATTTTGCCAGTGAAGTAATAAACCATTATAAATCAGGTGACAAATCAGCGTGTGGTTTGGCGCCACCTATGGGTTGAGATTGTTTATTGCAACCTGCTAATTCTTGCGCCCATCTATCTCCCTTATGAGGTCTGCAGATAGCCAATGCATAAGCAAAATGAACTGTAGTTCCTCGAGTGTCCACTTGAGGCTGGCTGCAAAAGCTAAGGAATCTTTAGTGGACTGAACGTTAAAATATCCATTCCTATGCGTAAAAAATAATAATTGTGGTTTCGAAGCTCTTTTTAAAAAAAATCTGTACTAACTTTACAGAAGGTTAATTTTTATATAACTAATCCATTTTTGAAAGTATCAAGTTTAAGACCATAGATTTTACAATAAATGGATGTAGTATCCATGACATCACCCATCTGGCCCTGTTTTTGAAGCCTATCATCGGCCATTTTGCTGAACTCAAATTTACTCCGTCCGAGCACATGTGAGGTAAAGAGGCGGGCCTTTAGCCTTTTCGCAAACAGCTACAGTGTTCCCACCTGTCACTCAAGTCAGCCATGTCCTTATTTGGGCAAAACTCAAAAGTTTTATACTTTAAAAAATAACTAGTTATAAAAAAATTCCCCCAATGTGTGCCAATAGAGAAACTAGCCATTCAGACTGAAACCATTGTTTAAACCAGGCTGTAAACATGTTTACTTTTGCTGTAAAGATCGGCTTTTTTGAATGTGTGTATGTGGTTTCCAGTGTTTCTGCAGCCAGCCTCAAGTGGACACTTGATTAACTGCAGTTTATAACGCTTCCACATTGGCTTCATATTTTAAGACCAGAAGTTGCAGCTTGGCTAAGACTTGCACATTCGAGGTGTGACTTGATAGACTGGCGACAGGCTCGATGTAGCTGTTCACCAGGAGACTTGTGTCCTGCTTTGGCTTCACCTCTTTGAGGTTGATTTGAAATTAGATTGAGCCAGCATTTCTAACCATGTGACCGCCATTGTTGGGCTTCATTACACCTTTTCAGAAATCTATAAAGTCAGTGAGATAACATCCATAATTTATACAGAGAACCTACGTGACCCATGAATGATGCAAAAAGCACATTAATGTTAACGGCTAGTATTGAATTAATCAATTCCTGACTCCTGTAGAAACATGGCGATGTAACATGGTGGACTCTACGGATAAGATCCGCCCCCTCAGTTGGTACAAAGAGCTGATTTTTATTTTATGTAAAACAAGTATTCTTAATTATATTACATGTAGTGATACAAAATTAAACCACATTGAAGATCACTGTGTTAAATGTCAGCTTATAGATCCCCATATGATTTGTCCTGTTGCTGTAAATGAGAATCTATCTAAGCTGGCAGGCATACAGAAACCAATGTCTGGTTTCTAGGCATTTTTATGTCATGAAGCGTTGAGTCACGTATCAGATCTTTGCAAAAGTGAGTGTCCTAATTTGAATCACAACTTGATGTTGATGGGAATGCTATTTATAAGTAAGAAACTGTGAGGTAAATCCAAACTAACAGAAAACAGTATGTAGTTTATGTGTAGAGGAAATGAGAGACACAGTGACTGACACCACCAGCTCATGCAGAGTACAGCTGAGAGGTCCACCAGCACAGGTGTCAGACATCTCTCCCGACAGCTTCCCCTCACAGGACCTGGCGACACTAACAAGCTGTCAAAACCCTCTTTCACACTTTTAGCTCCTGGGATACCTGAAGTTTCGTCTCAGGACAGCTGCAGGATAAGTCCCCTTTCTTGTAGGTAAGGATCACACTCGAAGGTGTCATTTTTCATCCTGAAAACATCACACTCAGCAGCAAACAACCTCATAACATAATAGAGATCACAGCAAAGCCAGAGCTTTAAAACCTAACCAACATCATCCAGAAATAGAGATGCCATTGCAATGTCACTTATCTCCAGATGTCAAGGGAGCCCTCTTGTCAAAGCTCCCCTGCCTATCTCAGATGTGTTTGACGTCGTGCTAAGAAAGCAAACATAGCTGTCATTCTGTCAGAGCTGCGGTATCTCCCACAAGATGTCCGGGAAGAGCAGCTTAGTGAGTGCTCCATAAATCCATGCAACACATGTAGTCCAGATAAGAAAATTCCTGAACACATCTGATCCTCTCTCATGCACCTGGTTACAAATCAGCTCCACTTCAAACCCTCTTTAGCCTTATTGAGCTCTGAAGTGTGTGGTTGTCCAATTGAGGAGTCAATCCACGGATACTTAGTGGAAATAGATGATCATTTAAGTCTTATCGCGCAGAAACACTGGCTGTCCACTTGTTGTCTGGCGACCTCAAAGTGACAACAAGACTCAATGTATTTCAGTCTTTATGATGAGCTCTGTTCATTGGCTGCTGGCTGTTAGCTTCAGAGAGAAGACCCTCCCCTGTTGTTGGGACCACAAGAACAGGGAGGATGCATGCACATTTAAGCAACAATATCTAACTTAATACAAAATGTAAAATTCTAAAGGTACAGCCCTACCATCGATTGTTGGTAAAAGATGAAATAGGAACAAAAAGTTGTCCTTACCAGAGGGTACCAGCTTCTTAATCGTCATTGAAGTCATCAGCAGAAAGTTAAACTTTCAGAGTGACGGGTTACGGATGAAATCATAAATGACCCCAGGTAAATTAGCCAGACATCGCAGTCAGGGATTTTGACTGTGGAGTGACTCAAGTTGTATGTTCCTGCCCTCCGGAGGCACGCAGAGCAACAGTCAGAAACACTTTGACCAAATCCAGTGTGCACAGCTCCAGTCGGCCTGTCCCCTGCTCGTGTAGCCTCGTAGGGGAGATCTACAATGGCAACACAAACTGGCAGATTAGTCTCAACAGTTTAGAGTTTGCCACAATAATGATTGCCTCAGCCTTTCTGCTATTCGGCCTTGGCAAGCAAAAGAAAACTCATGAAAAAGAAACCTTATACAAACCAAGAACTATTTGTACGTCCACTTTCTCTTTACATAACTTTATTAGCTCACTACTATTGCTGATGCCACTGTTCTACACATCTACAACAGAGCCTGCGCACCAGTTCTGTCCTAAAAGTCAAAGACTGTTAAATAAAATGACGTAGTAGAGATCTTTCACCGAGGAGATGGAGTTTGAATTTGTTTTCCTCTGACAGCAAGTTACAGAAAACAGAAATGTAAGAGATTATGTGATAGAGTGTTAGAAGAAGAGGACAGGGCCTGTGTTTAGACAGGGGCATCCTGTGCTGGTAAGACGAGAAGGAACAGCTCTCGAGATCACAGCCGTGAAGAAAGAAGCCAGATGTCAAATAATATTCTGCGGGTTGTTCACAAGTGTTCAGTGTTTACACTGTTTCATGATGAATGGAAAACGTCTGACACTGCAGGTTTCTGTCTCACTGAAGTCATATGTTAAATTTGTTTTTTTAAAAGAGACACTTTTCAAACATTTGAGGGGCGATCTGTCGTTGATAAATGTAACAGGTTTCCTGCTAATCTACCAAATGATGCAAAAATGGCTGATGGAGATGTTTGTCAGGGAAACCAGAGTGAGGTTGTTGTTAATTTGAGTGTGTATCAAATCTTCATTATATATGCATCTTCTCAATATTTCAGAGAAAACAATTAGTCTTTTACTTTACTGTGTTTGTAGACAACAACTTTATTCTTAGACCAAAGCGTTTCGGCTTGTGGCCTTCATCAGGGTCATAATAAAACATACAACAGACAACATTTAAATAGGATAGGTTTAGGACTGAGAAAAAATCTGGAACATTCAATCATATGCATCCATATACATGTCAGCGAATGGTTGGGGCATGTGGTGATGTGGTTTCAGGCCAATTATAGTCCCAGGTTGAGTGTCTAATGGTCAAAACCCCATAACTACAGTGATTCACTCTCAACACTAGAAGCAATGCTGCAACAAATCCAAAAGAGTCCGTCACACTTCACCTCTGCCTGTTGACACTGTGGCAAAAATGTTAGCTTCCATCTCAGGCAGGTCTTCAGAGTCGCTGAATAATGACAGTTAGAGGGCACAGATGTGAGAGCAGCCTGAGGAGCTACTGGACCACAACCATTGTTGACTATAGGAGGGGAGCAAGATCCTGTCCTGCAATCCAGGTAATGACAGCAGAGTTGGAGACCATGGCTGTATTCGAAACGGCCTGCTACATATTACCTACTAATGTAGTAGACAGTACATACTGCGTTTGAATTTAGTACGTAGTATGACTGTTCTGTTCGAACTGTTGTGCAGCATGCAGAGCCAGGTGTCACTGGATTTCCGGTTTCGGAAAGCGGAAGTGAACAACGGCCAAGCTAGAACGAAACTGCTTCTGTAGCATTCACTAATGATTCAAAAAGTTTAGAAGTGGTTTATATGTAGTTTAATAATTTTCACAGCACCAAAAAACGGAGTTCCCCCCGTCATAAAAAAAGAAAAAAGAAAAAGCGGAATGACTGTGTGCATTATGGGAAACAGTACACGAGGGAGACTGGTCCGATGCATACTGAGAAATTTTCCTAAATCAATGCAACATCCGGGGAGTCATGGCATATTGCAGATTTTTCTCTTGTTCACATACTACATACTGAATTTTGGCCAAATCAGTACGTACTGCTAGTATAGTAGGCGGTTTCGAAAACAGCCCATCTCTGAGTTGCTGATCACTGCAAAGTTGCGTTATACTACAGGAGTAATTTTATTTCAACATTTTGCAGATAATACTTGTGGAATGGTGGCAGTATGGTGCTTCATTGTAACTGTGGGACTCAAAGAGACAGATTTTAAGAAAATGAATGATCAAATTGAAGTGGGTTGAAATGTCTATATTTCATGATTCCAACCACAGTATGGATCAAGTTACAAACACTGTGTCAGGGCTTTTGGTGCCTTAGTGTTGAAGATAGGACAGGGGATGGAGAATGAAACTGTGAATAGAGAGGGGCGATTACCAAACCAGCCTCCAGTACAGGCTGCTGCATTTGAATTGCTTATATAACCTTTAAGGAGACATTCACTATAGTTTGATGAGAAACACAAAATGTACTTAGAACTTTGAGCGCTGTTGGCCCAGTGGTTTAGGCGTGCACCCCATATACAGAGGCTGTAGTCCTTGTCACAGCGGCTGCTGGCTTTAACTCCCGGTCTCAACCCTTTGCTGCATGTCCTCCCCCGCTCTCTGCTCCCAACATTTCCTGCCTCTCTTCAGCCGTCCTGTCAAATAGGGTCAAAAATGCCTGAACATATAAGTCACTTTTGTCTGTGGACAAGAAAACTTCACAAGGCATCATTAAGCTAAAGATATAATGTTTGTTTCACTAGTTTCTATTGATCAGCAAAGGCAAACAAGCTACAACAGCCAGAGCTATTTTCTTAAGAGGCAGGCAGCAGATTCAAAAGCATGCAGAAGTCTAAAAAAGAACTCGTGGTAACATGCTGAAAATGCAAAAAGCTGATGCAAAGCCAAAAACACACAAAAACAGAAATGCAAAAGAGAAAGGCTGCAAATCCAGTCATCACAGCAGAAGCGTTCCACGCCTGTAGGGGGCGCTCAGTGAGACAGCTTTATCAGTGATGAGAAAGAGTGATGATATAAATATTTAGAACTAGTTTCTGCAGGAAAATTAAAAACAAATCTGGATGAGATACAAGTTTTCAAACTTTGAAGACAAAGTAATAGAAGGCAGAGAGGATGACAGGAGGAAACAGAGAAAAGGGACACTAAGGTCATTAATCTCGATGGCTGGTGCTCAGCAGGGTGTTTACTCCAGGGAGCGACCATTTGTTAGTGATGCAATCCTCCAAACTCCAAAAGATGACTCATCTTGGACTGAAGTAACTAAGGGGGCAAAAACATTCACACATGGTCTGGCATGGCAGCATGACGCTCCTCGGTGAGACACAAACTTAGATACAGTCAGTCAAAACTTTGATTCTGTTGGCAGTTTCTGTCTTGCAGGTGTCCTCTGTTCAAATACATCTTTCACTCTGTGTTGCCTGAGCGATATATCTGTGCAGCCTCGCAAATGTATAAACATGTGCATGCATTTGCACGTGAGCAGGATGCATGTGGAGTCTACAGTAAGCATTTGCCTAAGAGTGAGTCTACTCCCCTAAAGGAAAGCCTGTGGAGCCTGCAACGCTTTCCTCTCACCCTCCTGTCAGACGTGGCTTCTTTACGGTCTGGGGAGCAATGTGCCCTCCCGTTCCTCCTCTGCACACAAACACACACACCCCTGTGACCCAACAGGGGCAAAGGTCAGCGCAGAGCCTTCAGCTAGCACCAGAGTGCTCACTCAGGAAAGTTTCCTCGCCTTTGCTTCCCTCTCGCTGAGGTTATTAGAGGGATTTCTTGGAGCTTTGAAAACATGTTTCCTTTAGGTTTATAGTTTTCACAACATGTTATCTCATCTAATCAGGCTTTAAGTCTCTGTGGGATAGATTAAGATTGATAAGGATTGAATGGAAGTTAAGTTTTGTAAAAATGTTTAATTATTTACTGTTTATTCCAGGCATCTCAAGTGACGTTGCCTACATTTTTTTTTCTTGTTTGTTTGTTTTTTTCCATGTCCAATATTTTTCTTTTGCAGTGGTAGTTTATCTGACTGTAGATTGTGATATTTTGCATTGTTGATGATTGATTCCTCAACGATGTCATTTTTTGTGTATGTTTGTTTTGTGAGAAAATTCTAATAAAGAGAGAAAAACAAAATGTTGAATTCTCTCTCTTCTCCTCCAGAAAGATGAATCAAACACTCAGATGCATCTTGTGATAACATACTTTGATTTTTAACTGTGACCTTTGAATACCACTGTTTATATGTATATGTACTCCATCATGCAAAATGAAATATTTTCAGTGCATCATTTAGGCTTCCATGATATTTTCAATTCTACTCATATTTGCACAGAATGTTTTCCACCTTGCAGATTGTAGGAGCCGTAATCTAGTTAATCTCTTATTTGCATAGTTTGTTCATTTTCTGCATTTTTATTTTGCCTTTTAACTTCATCTGCGCCCTCCAACAAAAACAAACTCATACGCACCACAAACACTGCCAGCAAAAATCATCCGCCTCCCCACACCCAACCTGTCTGACCTCAACAACAGAACCATCATACCCAGGGCACATACTATAACACTGGACCCCCAACACTCCCTCTACTCAGTCTTCACACTACTCCCATCTGGTCGCAGATACAGAATACTGTAGGTGAGCCCGGTTTGGCAGAAGCTTTGTCCCGTTGGCCATGGCACTTCTAAATAAAATGCCAATGTAATGTGTACGGTGTGTTTATATGTGTCCGGTGTGCATATATGTGTCCGGTGTGCATATATGTGTCCGGTGTGCATATATGTGTCCTGTGTGTTCATATGTGTCCGGTGTGTATATATGTGGGATGATGTGCACCGATGTTGTGAGGCTGGGTGGATGTTTATTGTTTATTTGTGTTTTATACATGTATTCTTGTACAGACGGTGACAACAAATCTCCTTATTAAGGATAAATAAAGATCTATCTATCTATCTATCTATCTATCTATCTATCTATCTATCTATCTATCTATCTATCTATCTATCTATCTATCTATCTATCTATCTATCTATCTATCTATCTCTCTATCTATCTATCTATCTATCTATCTATCTATCTATCTATCTATCTATCTATCTATCTATCTATCATCTATCTATCTATCTATCTCCACAGGGGGTGAGGGCGCTAGTATATAAGTTGGTGAGCATGGCACAGAGGACGGAGTATGGATCACGGCGCATAGCGTCATTGACCGCAGACACCAAGTTTGACTTGAACCATAAAAGTATTGTTTTTCGTTTTATTTATTGTTTTTTGTTGCAATAAAAAAAAACTCAAGTAAATTTGAACCATCGCTCACTAGATTTTTTGATTTGTTACTGAAAGCCTGCACGCGTGTGATGCGGATGCCTGTACTCCATGTGGTGAGGACAACAAGCCATGAAGGCAAGAGAAAAGGTTACAGGAACAACCTGAATTTCACAGTATTTGCCACTTCACAGAGACAAAAAAGTAATGTTTAATTTGTGCTAATACTCTAAACATGCTAATAAAAATCAGTGTGACTTTAAATTGAAGAGTATGTACTCATTAGGTAAAGCTACTGTTGGTCATCACAGAGTGAACATCTGATCAGAGAGGGGGACTTAGAATGTCAACACTATCCCTCCAAACCAGATTTCCTCTTAGCCCCCCAACACAGATCGACGCGTGCAGTCATGATAGCGCCAGACTCATAAGCAATCGGAGGACGTAGTAGGGGCCGCCTCTTAACCAATCAGGACAGAGGATTGGAGATTAGCTCTGATTGGTCCGTCATAAAGGGAACGAGGGGAATAATAACATTGCTTGATACAAAGGCATTGGAAAACGCAGAGATTTCGCAATAGTCTCAAATTACTTCACTTACCGATGAGTACCCATGGGCATTATGACCTTTTCTCCAAACCCAGCAGAAAAAAAGTTATGTCTTTTACACCATTCCTACCAACAGCAGCTTTGAGTTGCAGGACTTCACTCTCAAATTAAGCATGTGCCTTAAAGACACGTGCACCCCATGTATACAGGCTAGAGTACTCGTTGCGGCAGCAGTGGGTCTGACTTCCAGTCCCCGCCATTTGCTGCATCTCTTCCCTCGCTCTCTGCCATCAAATAAAGGCGAAAATGCCCATAAAGTATAAAATGTAAAAGAGCACTTGCCGAAATGAAAATCACTCTTTCTCTGCACGTCTGATTGAGAGAAACAGAACTCCAACATGTCCGTGTAGCAGCTGCCTTTCTGTCTTATTTTCTGATTAAACACATTAGAAGAGGCCAACGGCAGCATTCATTTAATTATCACATTATTATTAGAGCTAGCTCATTTTGTCTGTGTGTGTTTAAATCAGATCAATCATGGAAGGAACCACAACAGGCTGAGAGACAAGAAGGGGCATTTAAGTCGAGAGTTGAATTCTGACGTTTGCTATAATGTTCGACACAGTGAACTGAAACGCCCTCATTTAGTTAATTAATGGGATTTACCCTCCAGACTCGTCATATGATGTCTGCGTACTCGATTTGCAAATTCAAGCACTGCACTTGGATATCATTTTTGTTTCCACTTTGACTTCAGCCCACATTCTGCAGCCGTGTCAGAATGAAAAAGACCCTCCACATTTTCAATTTAGAAGCGGACACTGTGAGAGATCAGTCCGTGTTACAGGTTAGAGACACAAGTGAGTGAAAGAGACACTAGATCAAAGATGGGGCTGAGAATAAAACCCCTTCCTGCGGTGGCCTTAATCCTTCAACACCTGCGATTTGAAGCACACTCCTTTGATGTTGTTTGTGCAGCTCGAGAGAGAGAGAGAGAGAGAGAGAGAGAGAGAGAGAGAGAGAGAGAGAGAGAGAGAGAGAGAGAGAGAGAGAGAGAGAGAGAGAGAGAGAGAGAGAGAGAGAGAGAGGGAGGCAGAGAGAGTAAGACTTGATGCAGAGGCACAGATAGAAAGAGAGAGAGAGAGAGAGAGATAAGGCGATGGGCAGATAACAGACTGCCCATTTAACACTGAGCTAAAGTGAATGTGAGGTAAGGTGACGGATTGGCAAATCAGCTCTCCTATTACTCTTCAATGATAGGACTCCGGTAAGGTTTACTGCTCCATTTCACTGATAAAGTACTGTATGAAAATGCTGACTGACCATCTGGTGATGTCTGGAAGCAGTAAATACATAAATTTCCAAGTCAGCATTAGTTCATAAAGACACCTTCTTCACTTCTGGACATTATTTTATCGCTCCAAGTCCCTCACAACACACCAACAAGTCCTCACGTTGTTGGGGATCATTAAAATATGTTGTTTTCCTGCTGTTGGGCTCCTCTTCCTCTTTAATGTTATTCAAGTTGCTCATTATCTTGGTTTCTCATGAGTGTGTTTCAAAGGCGGTTTAGATTTTGTCCTTGTAGCCGATTAAATTCCTCAAGCCCTCATCCGACCAGCCTTTTCCCTTTCCTCAATTTGAACACAACTAGTACAATTCCTCTTACTGTTTCATCGCACAGAGCGGCTGTGGCAAATACCAAAACAGTCCAAGGCAAACCAAAACCAGGCCACACACAGCCTGGAGGAGGAACCAAACCACAGCTCTGTAGCAGGATAGTGGAGTCACATTTGGTCTCTTACAACAGCATGAAAGAGAGCAAATGTTAGCGGTTTAAACTATACCTGAAAAAAACATCAGGCATATTAGAATTAAAAAGTTGAGAAATGCTCAGAAATTATGTCTTCTTTGACACTAAAATGAAAGAGGTTCTTGCTGTAGATCCTCATTTGACACGATTGTCATCCTCCGTAAACATTCCCACATCTTCACTATTTTTTCACATCACACAAACTAAAAAAATCAATCAGCTCAGGAAGAGAATAACCATCAGATGAATCCATAATAAAAGCAGCTGTTCGAACAAATCACAGACAGCAATAACACGACAACAATGGCAATTCAATAATCTAGGTTACCACACAATGGAGCAAAATCATACAGGACCTCTGGGAGATGGATGAGCCGGGGGCAGCCAGCTCGGCATCCACAGGCCTTTCACTGTGTCCAGCAGGAGAGAGCTGAAAGGACCAAATCAGCACAACGGCAAACAAAGAGGAGGAAGAGGAGGGATAGTGTCCTTTTTTTTTTCTACATAAATCAGATTATGTGACTTGTTCCTGGACATCCGAGGACACACGAATAAAGTGGAATAAGCTGCGTTTCATTCATAACTTAAAGTGACGAGTAACAGCAACTTCGACTATCTACTACTGAGAGCTATTTCTATATAATGCTGATGTAAAGACACGGATCAGAAGTTGGCTGATGGTTGAATAATTTTCACTAGATGTAACAGTGTCAGCACCTTAGAATGGGTATGGTCTCAGTAACTGAAAACCTTCATAGTGTTTTATTATTGGAGGAAGACTACATTTCCCTTGTGGCTCTTGCCAAAGCGTGGATTTGCAGATCTGAATACAGATCTTCTTTATAGTAGAGCTTTTCTATGTTTAAGGTTTTTTTTGTAGGATGTAGAGTGATGAGGTCATGTATCGATTTGCAGCCATATAAAATCATTAAAGGTGACATATCATGCAAAATTGACTTTTTAATGGTTCTTTACCTGAAATATGTGTCCCTGGCATGTCTACAAACCCCCCGAGAATGAAAAAAATCCATTCTGCCCCTGTTTTGATTTCTACACCTTTCTGTAAATGTGTGTGAAACGAGCCGTTTCAGACTTCCATGTTTTTGTTACGTAACAACAATATCCGGTCTGTCACGGAGACAGAGCTCGGAGCTTGTTCAGCTCATAGACTGTATAAAATAATACTGAATCCCCCCTCCGTTTTTCATTACCTGCACAAATGTGTGGTAACAAGGAGCTTAGGAGGGAGGCATTCTAGTTGTAGGCTGTCTTAATAAACACAAAGGTCGGTTTTACTCCCCACATCTGCAGATTTGAAGATCTAGTGGATGATTTTTATTTGTCATGGATAAGTGCTAGCGCTAGTTAGCATAGCTACATAGCTACATGTTCATAGCTGTAGCTGTGTACCAAGACACACGTCGACATACTGATAAATACAACAACAAGAAACACTAAATCTGTGACCAATCCTTCAGAAAGGTCCTGCTGCCTTTCTGGTAGAGGTCGGTTTTACTCCCCAGGCCTGCAAATTTGAAGATCTAGTGGATGATTTTTATTTATCATAGATACGTGCTAGCGCTAGTTAGCATAGCCACATAGCTACATGTTCGTAGCTGTGTACCAAGACACACGTCGACATACTGATAAATAAAACAACAAGAAACACTAAATCTGTGACCAATGGTTCAGAAAGGTCCTGCTGCAGGCGCCTCTCCATCAGGATCAGATTCTGGATCAGATTCAGAGGGTTGAAGTAACGCGATCTCTGAGCAGCCGTGTATATTCAGCCAACATGTAAACATTAGATCAACGTGCTGGAGAGCCGAGACCACATCCACTTCCTGAGGGGGCGTGGTCAGAGAGAAAACAGAGTGTTCTGAGGAGGACTGAAGAAGAGGGGTTTTCATGCATGTCAAAATCTGATTTCAAAGTGTTTTTTTGAGCATAAACTTTAAAGACATGTTTTGGGGACCTCTTAGATCAATATATATTGATGAAAAAAGCGTGATATGTCACCTTTAACTGTAACACGACAACAACAGAAATTTGTTACTCTAACTTATTACCATCAGTTAGCTTGCCAAGGTGATCAGGTGTTTAACACTACCCATCCTGGTGTCATGATATGTGATGAAATGTCCCTGTAGTGACTATTCTGACTGGATTTTAGTCGCTGTCTGAGTGTGGGAGAGAAGTGTTTTTGATGCGCTTCGAAAAGAGTCCGATGTCCAATCCGAGGTTATTGTTGCGTTATTTCTTGCCATTTATTGATTAAAATAAAAAAACTGGTACAGACAACTTACTTTGACGGTGCACCTTTTGTAGCATTTACCTGCCCGTTTACCTGAAGTGCCCCTTGTGGTGATTGTGCGAGTGACAAAAAACGAAAAACAACATAGGTAAAAATGGCTCATACAGTCTCAATATTCGTCAAAATGATGTTAATATTAACATGGTTTCACTCTTCAGTCCTCAAAGTGCAGTGAAGTATTTACGCGCTAGCATGAACTTTAAATCCTGTTCATAGCCTTTTTGCTCGTTTAGCTAGCAGAGCCCTGGTTGTAGAGTTTCTCCGTCTTAAACAGAAAACATACATCTTTTTGTTAGCCCTGTTTTAGTATCAACTATGAGTACAAGATTAATTAAAAACAAAATTATCTCAGGAAAAATAAAACAAAAAACATGTAGAGTTCTACACTGAAACTTCTGTGAGAGTTCAGAATAGCAACTCTGCTTTTTTTGTGGAAAATCCAACACTCAAGGAATTAAAATTCAGTATAAAGAAATAAAAAATCTTGTTGCTGACATCTCATTTTACTATTCGAGTCATTAGGAGGCATCAGTATCAGAATCAGATCCCAGGGTGGGGTGGGATTCAGACGTTACAGTTGCTCCTATACACAATAAGTGGGAACATCAAAGAATATTTATATTAATAAGTAATAAAATAAGATAGAAAAAGGAATGCAATAAAAATATTAATAATAAAAGTATGTACTGAAGTGCAGAATATTTTAGAATAAGCTATGTACCAAAGTGAGACTATTGCAAAATCAGTTTAAAATTCCTTACTGTGCCTTTAATAATCACGATTAGTATGGGTTCACCTTAAAATCACCTAATTGTTCAACAGATTAATGCAACGTGTGATTGGCTTCATGCAGCAGCTGGTTTACAACCCAAACAAACTGTGTTTCTATAGTTCAGGTTAGAGTTCTTGATGGAGTTTGCAGATGTTTAAAGTTGCACTGTCCTTTAATTTACAGTTTTAAAATTTATAGAATTAACATTTTCAAGTTGAGTATTCCATTAATTTAAATGTGTGTGAAAATCAATTTGAAGGGGATGAACAGTAGTGACATGTCAAGCACATGTATTTGGGATATTCCATCTACACCACAGCAGCAAAGATAAGATGTCATATCATCGTCACTTTAAAGGTGTGTACCTTTTTCTACAATAACTGGTCCTGGCTAGACCTTTCATTGTTCATTAATATGGAGCCTAAAAAATGACCACCGTATCTCCAGTGCATTGTTTAAATATTATCAGTACAACCGTTTTTTTCCAGCAATAGTAATCTTGATGGATCTTGTTGTCTTCTTGGAACCTCTCCCATCACTACAAGGACGATTGCTACTCTATTCAAACATTTATAATCGTGGTTCTGGTTCTCTGCGTGCCCTTAAATCAATTTGGGAGACAGAGTTAGGAGAGATGATCTCAGAGACGTTTGGGAGGAGATATTGCAGAAGGTTCACAAGTCATCCAGTCATCAAATCCGCACACTGAAAAAGACAGCACAGAACACTGACTATTTAAAATGTTGCTTTCATGAATATGAAAATGAGTGCTGTGGATTCATTTCAATAACTAACACTCTGCACCACATTTCATATGAACGTCTTTTAAAGGTATAGAAGGAAAACACTCTGAGGTTAAAGAAAGGAAAGGAGGTAATGTGGTGAACTCCAGGTAGAAGACGGGTGCTCCTGAAGAAAGAGGTGAAACTACCATAGGAGCTGTCTTCAGGCACACTAGCTTGAGTCAAGGAGAAGGTTAAAAAGCCTTTAATAGTTCAGGGTATAACGTTTTAAAAATGGTAATCAGGAAAAAGAGACGCCAACTGGTTCCGACCCTCATGGTGAAAAAAATAGAATCATGTGAGGTTAATTTATACCATCATGTGGCCAGGAGGCTGAAAAATACATCAGAAAATTGAGAGAAATATATAAAAGGTCAGAAAATACAACTACGTGTCTTTAAATTATGTCAAATAAACAGGCAATAAACATCAAGGCACTCTGAGGTTAAGAGCTGGTAAAACATCATTTCCATGCACATAAAATTCATATTTCATCAATGCAAGTGCAATCAGAGGATAAATAAAGATATTCTGTTTTTGTAAATTCATTGAACATGTTTGCTGTCAGCTGCAGAGAGATGATACATTTTGTCCCCTGTTTTCTCATGTACAACCTCAGTACATGTTCCAATAACCAGCCTCCCTCTCTCTCCACAGCCTCGCTCTGATCGGAGCGTGTTGGGGGGTTGGGGATATGAAACAGGGTGTGGCTTCCCCGTTGTCATGGAAACAGAGATATCCTTGAATTGAACCCCCCCACTCTTCAACAGCACTGAGTGGAGGAACGACGGCGTATGAAGGCGAGCTGACAAAAATATTACAAACATGCATGCAGTAAAGCTCGCCAGTGTTGTGTGTCATCACTGTCACACCAAGAGAAAGTACACACACACCGCCCACACACTCTTCACAAGGTGGAGGTCTGCTCTGTGGTTTTCAAAGCTCGCTCTGATACCTGTAGTAGCCTGGGACACGGCGTTTAACATCCACTTTAGTGACACAGTGTTTGGCTCTCAGGTTTCTCAGAGTTCAAATGAGCATGGCCCATCGCCTACACCAGCAATCTGCTGCACAGCTATTTCTTCCTTAATAGGCTGCCGCTGTTATAAAACACAAGGTTACATGCGTTACTTGGCTTTGAAACAGGAGTCAGCGGGTTCCCTGTGTGTGTCTGTGTGATAGCAATGAATGCCTGACCTGCAGACAACCCCATGAAGGATGCTTTAGAATATAAAGCAGAGGACTTGATGTCCTCCCACTGCCCAAAGTGCAGTCCGATAAGTGAGTGGCTAAAATGATTCTTTATAACTGCTTTATCTTTAAGAGACCAAATCCACATCCAACATTCTCTTCTTCTCTCTGAACAGATTCAAAAACAACTTTTTCAAGTCGGCTGTGGATCCATTAAAGGCTGAGCTATTTCATTAAACTCATTGACACATAGCTGCTGCATTATTCACTCTTATAACACTCAGCTCAACATCACAACAACACAGCAGCAGCAGCATTTAGAAAATATGGAAATGCTACTCCAGTAGAGACTCAGAGTTTTGAAAAGCAGCTGTTTATTGAAATAAAGTAGTCCTAAGAGCTTGATCAATACAGTATTTGACTTTAAATAAATAGATTGAGCGCTTATAAGCTCTGAGAAATGGATCAAGATAGAGATCACGTGTATTTGTTACAAAATATTGCCATCTGGTGGTGGAAAGGAGGACTGCAACGACAAAGCCTTTACAAATGATAATAAACAGAGGAACAAGCCAATGTGAGAAGAATGAGGCTGATTTTCTTGGCCTTCAACATCAACCTATGAAGGAAAACAGATGGAAGATTTTCGATCAAGACTGAGGGACTCTTGTGGAACTATAGTGCTCAACATCAAACACCAGGAGGGAAATCTTTGGTCTCTTATGTGGTTGTACTAATACAGTTTTTGATCTGTATCAGATGTCTGTTGCACCATTAAAGCTAGGGTTGGTAGCATAGACTGTATAAATAATGGACGTAGTATCCGTGACGTCACCCATCTGTTCCTGAGCGTTGTTTCGAAGCCAATCATCGGCGGCAGCCATATTGGTAATGCGAAATCAACCAGTCAGAGTGTGACGTAAAGAGGCGGAGTTTGAGCCTCCTAGCCAACAGCTATGTGTTCCTGTTTGTAAGTCAAGTCAGTCAAGTCCTTATTTGTGCAAAAACTCGTAATCTTAATATCTTCTGAACCATTGTGTTAGAAAGTGTGTGCCGATAGAGAAATTAGCTTCGTAGAGCCAAGCCGTTTTTTGAACCAGGCTGTAAACATGTTTATTAATGCTGCAGAGATCGTCTTCTTTGAATGGGTGTGTATGTGGTTTCTTGTGTTTCTGCAGCCAGCCTCAAGTGGATGCTCAATGAATTGTAATTTTTAACACTTCCGCATGGGCTTCATATTTTGAGAACGGAGCTTGCCGCTTGGTTGGCAGTCACGGAAAACTAGCATGAATTTGAATGTAGCATTTCTTCGGGACTCTGTCTAACTTTCTGTTTTTTTGCCCCTAAACGTTGAAGACTCTGCGTCTGGACATTAAAACAGTGAGCTCTCTGAGTGTTTTTAAAAAAGACTTACCGTTTTAATCTGGCTTTAATATTGGAGCCATTTCATTTTTGCCCTGGAGTGCATTATTACCATTATGACCATTGTTTTAGCATCATTTTTATTCAGTTAAATTGTATTCTACCTTATTATATATTTAAACAAAAAAAATTTATATCCATCTTATCTTATTTTATTGATTTCATTTCATTGCATTGATTTTATTCCATTTTCTGATTTTACATTTATTGATTTCATTGTAATGATTCTATTTTTAATCATTTAATTTTACTATCCTCTATCTTGTTTTAGTCTTGTATCGTTTTACCTATTGCTGTTGTTTTCTATCTCTGTTCTTTTTTGAAGCACTTTGGGCTGCATGCTTGAATGTATGAAAGGTGCTACTGTATATAAATAAAGAGGAGTTGAGTTCATAAGATCTGTGCACATGCAATAGATGTTGGTTTCATTATCCATGAATAACTTTCAGGAAATTATGTATTCAATCCGACTTTGCCTGGATTACCTGTAATGAAAATATAAAATCAGCTCTCTGATTTTAAATGAAACGATCAAATCTGGGAAAAGAAAACAAACACTGGCCTCAAAAGTCCAGATACTAATGAGAAAGTAAAAGGCCATCAAGATTGAATGGTAGACAAGTGATGTATTCACTGGGGTAGTAACTCCCCTTGAGCCTCTTTGGATGAGTTCAGGGGGGGCTTGATAAATTTACTCAAAGTGCTGTTTTGAAAAATAACAATCAAGCAAACAGAAACAGAGCCTTTTTAGAAAATACTCTCAGTGTTAGAACACATTTTTAAATGTTTATTTCGTACATAAACAAATACAATTCTAAAAGACGCAGGCCAGCAGGACGATCCCCAAAATGAATGCACATCAAAAGCTAATCAATGTAAGTATCAGTTAAATGAGGTTTGTAATGCCAGGATTTTTTGTAAGATTGTCTGCTAACCTCTCTCTCTCTCTCCTGCTACAGAAACTGCACACTTGGTGTCAAATAAACACTGGTCCCGCTGCAGCAGTGCCAAAAGAACCAGCACCAGCACCGACACCAGCGTCTGCATCAGCTACAGTCAGTGCACCTGCAGCTTCTCCACAACCAGTAAGGCCCCCAGTTAACATCCTATACTGGAATTTCCTATTCCATACGACTCTTTACACCTGTTTGAAACTTTGCACTAAGATAAGATATCAGTGTAAGAACCACCTTAAAGGACAAAGACACCAATTTTGACTCTGTCCTGCAGCTCCGCCTGAAAACCTCATTATATGCACATATGCAGGTTACTTAAAGGCCCTGTGAGGAGTTTTGAACTGGCTGAGAAACAGACTGAAAATGATACTGATGCCTCTTTATGACCTTCAATAGCAAACAAGACCATCAGCAGCAACACTGACACCTTCTCTGTTGTCATTTTTGATGCCTGAAACCGCTCTGAGGGGGTAGGTTTCAGACCAGATGATGGACATCTCGCTTCAGAATCAGCCTTTATTTGACTGTTTTCATGGAGAATAATCACATTGCCTGATAAAGTTGACTGTTAAAAGACAACAGGATGAGGTTTTTGTTGAAAACACTACTTTTGCATGTATAGGAGAAGAGATAAGAGGTATCACTTTGTCCACAAGGGGGTGCAAGAATCGATACAAAACAAGAGTTCCTCACAGCAGCTTTAAGTATGCTAAAGAAGAAAATTGACTGGACTGTATCAAAAACTGTCTAAAAGAAGTGATGGGATGTTTGAATACAAGTGATTTAACACAATCTGTTGTGTGTTTTAACAACTGGTTATATTAAATAATGCTATTAATGATTTTAAATCATTACTAGCCAACGTTTTAAGCCCAAAACCTGATGAGCTGATACACTGGTGAGGTCATAACCTCAAAAGTGAATAAATTAAAATGGATAGCTTATCTTTCCAAGCCAGAGTAAGCGCTGAACGTCTGTGTGAATTGAAACTGGCTCATTAAATGCTGCATGATGTATTGATCTGTTAAGCTGTTTCACATTCCTCACCTCTGCAACCCCCCAGCAGGCGTGCGTCCTTCACCCCAAAGAAACAGCTGATTCAGTGGAAATGCCGACACCTGGTGGACAGATGACACCGCTGCAGCACATCTCATTACTTGCTCGGTTTGGGCTTCTGAAAGAAGAAGAGCCAGCGGGCGTTTCTGCAGGCTTGGAGCAGAATCTGCAGCCTGCCCATGTTCTGTAAGTAACACAAACACAAATGCACAAAAACACATGAGTGATCACATCAACAGAACACACACAAACACAAACACACACCCTTTCTGTTATTGAATAATGCTTTTGTCTCTAGTAGTGAAGAAGTGTTGCACGAGGATACAAAAGAAGATTTCTCAACCTCTGCTGCTCCTCTTCCCAGCACCTCAGAGTCAAAGTAAGTGTTGCTGAAAATGTATCTCTCCATCTGAAGTCATATACATTTGTCTTGAACTTGCCTTATAAGGCATATCTTGACATTACTTCATTAAAGAAATGTTTCCTATCATGTTGGCAGAGTGATGACATGATCTCTCTCTTTGATTTTTTTACCCACAGGAAAAGAAAGCGTGAAGAAGCGCAGGATGACGACAGGCCATACATAAAGAAGCCGCCTAATGCCTTCATGATCTTTATGAACAGGCAAAGGGAAAAAGTGCCTGATGAATTAAAAGGGAAAAAGAATCAATGTGTATACCTCGGCGAGAAGGTAAGCGTGTTCAAACCATAGACTGTAAATAAAAATGGACAGCGTTGCTCCGCCTCTTCCCGTTGTACAGTTCTGAAGCCAAAAAATCCCTCTCCTGGGCGCAGCCATTGTGCAGCCAGAGCCTGTGAAGCCTTTGTCATAAGCTCCGCCCTACAGCGTAACGTCACAAGACGCTGTGTGCCCTTTGAAGCTTCGTTCTACGGCGGCTGTGAATCAAAGGAAACCCGGAAGTAAAACCCTGTTTTTAAACTCTAATAACTAACAAAAAATAAACTTTTCAGAAAAAAGAGGCCTTGGACACAAAACAGTCAAATACTATCTACATATAACCACAGCATACGGATGTGAGAAACATTCGTACAACGTGTATTTATTTTTTAAAGTTTGACTGCTCCCCCATTCAAATGAATGGGGGAGACGGATTTTTTGACCTATACTGCAGCCAGCCACCAGGGGGCAGTCACACTGCTGAAAGCCTCACCACCAGGGCCGTATCCGGCACGCTTGGTTCAAACATGATTCAGGCTTGGTTTGAAGAAAATGTAATCATTTCCACTTTATACTCTTTACAGGGATTTGTGCTTTTTCATTAATAAACTGGACTTCAAAAAACTTGAAGACCCAGATGCACTGTGATAGTTTGCACTGCAGTAATTCTGCACAGTCATTAATGCAGATCTGTGTGCATTGGGTTGTTTCATGTTTGTGCACAGCCTGTAAAAAAGTGCAAGTGTGTGTTTCTTTGTAAGTGGGGGACAGTAACAAAGTACACTGCTCAAAAAAATAAAGGGAACACTTTAACAACCCATCCTAGATCACGATTAATGAAATATTCCAGTTGAAAATCTTTATTCATTACAAAGTGGAATGTGTTGAGAACCAAATAACATAAAATTGATCAATGGAAATCAAAATCATTAACCCATGGAGGTCTGGATTCAGAATCATACTCAAAGTGGAAAATCAGATCACAGGCTGATCCAACTTTTTTCCCTTAATAAATAAAATCATAATTTAAAAACTGCATTTAATGTTTACTCTGGTTATCTTTGTCTAATATTCAACTTTTGTTGATGATCTGAAACAATTAAGTGTGAAAAATGTGCAAAAATATGAAAAATCAGGAAGGGGGCAAATACTTTTTCACAGCACTGTATACTCGAGTACTATTTTTGGGGGGGCTTATTATTTTTACTCCACTACATTTGAAAGACAAATATCATACTTTTGACTCCACTACATTTCTATCAAAGCTCTAGTTACTCACTACTTTTGCTTTGAAGTCAGCTGATGAATTTAATTTTCTGAAATCAGATCCCAAAGACCGTAAACTGTTTGTGTACTTGTGTTTGGTTTGTCTAAATGGTGTAGCCGTACCTCGGTTGAGTGTAGATCAAACGTTATTCAGATCTGTCCGTTCATTTAGTCGTGGTGATGATGGTTATAACCGAGAAGGATGATGATTCTCTACCTGAGCACCACGGCCATTTTTTAAACCCACGTTTGAGTCTTTTGAAATAAAGAATGATTCATATTGTTGTAAATCTCTAATCTGTTTAGCACACAAACTTCATTACAGCCGACAAAACATCACAATCTAACCTGAGAAAGCATGTCGAGGTCTGTAGCTAAAACACGTGTTTTGTTCCAGATGAACATTTGAAACTTGTCTGTGCTTGTAGTAACTGAGTTTATATTTCATGGTATAATTTTTAGATTTGAAATCATGTTTTCTAGATAAACAGAATGTAGCAGAATGTACACCCATGCATTCTTGACTGCACTCATGCTTTGTGAAAATACGTTTTGAGATATTTTAAAAAGTACTTTGAATACTTCAGTATTTTTAAAACAAAGTATTCCAGAGCTTTAACTCAAGTTACAACTTTCACTTGTATTGGAGTAATGTTTGACCAGGAGGATCTCTAATTTGACTTAATTACTGAAGCTGTGTATTTTGTCCACTACTGTTTAATTTTGTGTATTTGTGTGAGTGTATGTTGTCTGACAGTGTGTTGCTGTCTGTTCACAGTGGCAGTCTCTGACAGACGAACAGAGGAAGGTTTATGGAGAACTGGCCGAGGCTGAAAGACTGCTCCACAACAGACTCTACCCTGATTGGTCAAGCACTGACAACTACGTATGTGGGCAACGCGTGCACAATCTTAACTTAACAACACTACAAACATATGAAACTGGAAATGTTTCTGATGACTGAAGTGATAAGTAACTGGTGATCTTAATATCTTCTGAACTGTCGCGTTAGAACCCCCCCCCCCCCCCCCACACACACACAGACAGTGTGTACCAATAGAGAAATTAGCTACGTAGAGCCAAGCTGTTTTTTGAAACAGGCTGTAAACATGTTTATTTCTGCTGCAAAGATCGTCTTTCTTGAATTGGTGTCTATGTGGTTTCCTGTGTTTCTGCAGCCAGCCTCAAGCGGATTCTCAATGAATTGCAGTTTATAACACTTCCGCATGGGCTTCATATTTTGAGACCAGAGGTTGCCGCTTGTGTGAAACTTAAAAAAAGTCCTGCCGCTTCTTGATTCTGATTGGTCGGTTATCAGGAAGTGAGATTGATATTACAAATCCTGTACGATGTGATATTAGTGCTCTACAGTTTTTATTTCCTGAATCAGATTTGACCATTTTTAGACATAAAATAGAAACACACCGAGAATTGATCCAACAAAGCATGTCATTATCTAGTTTGAATGTAAGTCATAACTGAAATAACATTTATAAATCTGTGAATAAATAAAAATGTACAGATCTTTGACAGATCTTTGCACAGTTAAACGTCTTGAGGAAAATACAGTTCAAAGGAATCCTGCCCTTGTCACAAGATGTGAAAACAATAATCAGTTATTGTTTTTTCTAGAAAAAGTTCAAGAGCATCAAAAATGTTTTTTCCACGATCCAGTATCAGTACCTTGGTATTGGATTGTTTCATAGACTGGCCAATCATGCATTTAAGAGATGCATTGGATGTATTTTTGATACTCTATTAGTTTTTTATCAGCCACATCAAACAAAGTCATGACGTTCTGTGTTTTCCTGTTGTTTAGGGCAGGAAGAGGAAGAGGGTGAGGAAGAGAGCTCCTGCTAAACCTGAAGGTAATTACAATATTTCCATGAATTACACCAAGGATGATCAACACAGGATCAAGTTTGACCACATGGGTTCAAGTTTGATTGCTGTGGATGACAGATTTCTGGATAACATTGATTTCAAAACATACTATAAATATTTTCAATTTCAGTTTGAGAATTTTCTGAATGTTGGTTTAAAAAGCAGCATCTTGTTTTTAAAATTTAAGAAGATCGGTGGTTTTGTTTGTTTGTTCACAGTTGTTACGAGGCCACATCATCAGCAGCCATTGGTTCTGTTTCCAAAGAGGGAGGCAGGAATGACAGCCTCTCCTCAGACTCTAAAAGTGGCTGTGATCTACCCCTCCTCCAGACAAATAAACATTCTGCAGTCCTTGAACACCATCTGGGTGATGAAGCCAAACCCAGAGATGATCAGGATAAAGAAACTAAGCCCTCAGTCTGTTTATGTGCTGCTCCCACTAGTACAGACTCCCTTGGCTGCACCTGTGTGTAACCTGCCACAGGTGTTAGAGGTCATCCCTGGGCTCCTACTGCCACAAACTGCGCCTACATCATCTCATAATCAACAGAAGCAGCTGGACACTGTGGGCTGTGAAACCAGGCATTTGCAAAATCACTGTTGTTGTATGAAAAGCTAAATGTTTATGTGGATATATTGTTTTCCTTAATAAACACATTAGTTAAAAAAAAGTAGAAGCAGCTGCCCTCCTTTATTCCCCGTTTTCCTGTCATATTGTAAGTCCCTCCTCTTTGGTCTCCCTCTCAAATCCATCTATAGACTCCAACTAGTCCAGAACTCTGCTGCTTGTATCATCACAAGAACTCCGTCCATCAATCACATCACTCCCATCCTTCAGCAGCTTCACTGGCTACCAGTCAAAACTTGCATCAATTTCAAGATCCTAATCCTCACCTTTAAGGCCACAATAACCTCGCTCCTCCATACCTCTCTGAACTTCTGCACATCAACAACACACCCACCTGCTCTCTGAGGTCTTCTTCTTCCATTCACCTCACTACACCACCCACCCGCTTAACCACCATGGGGTCCAGAGCCTTCAGCCGGTCTGCCCCCCGCCTCTGGAACTCCCTCCCACCAGACATCCATAACATCAACTCTCTTTCCATTTTTAAATCACATCTCAAAACACATATTTTTAAACTGTCATATTCACTCTGATTACACCTCTTCACTGCACTTCATCTAATTCTGTTAATTTTATTTTCATTTATTAGTTACACTGTGTCATGCCATGTCGATTTTATCTGACTAATTCTTATATTGTTCTTTTTTAAACTCTGCCTTGTACAGTGACCTTGAGTGCCAAGAAAGGCGCCTTTAAATAAAATGCGTTATTATCAGTACATCTCTGACTTGCTCACAGTGTATAACCTGGCCAGGATCCTTAGGTCAGCAGGTGGAAGTCTTTTAAATGTACCCAGAGTCAAATCAAGGTCCAGTGAAGGGCCTTTAGTTACTGTGGTCCATCTTTTTGGAACAAACTGCCTGCTGACCTCAGGTTCATAACAACTGTCTCCACTTTAAAAAAAAGACTCAAAACATATTTATTTTCTCAAGCGTATGAATGATATAATGACTGTTGTGACTGGATGCATGTGCAGCAACAATTGCTGTTTGTTTGATTGCTGTGTCTAATGTATGTTAGGTGTATCTATTGTTTTTATTTATTCTATTTGAAAGAAAAAATCTATTTTTTTAAATTCTCCATGTAAAGCACATTGAACTTACGTGTACTGTAATCTGCACAGATGAGATGTTCAAACCAAGCCAGAAACCTTGGTGTAGTCTTAGACTCAGACCTTAATTTCAGCAGCCACATTAAGACAATCACAAAGTCAGCCTACTATCACCTTAAGAATATATCAAGGATTAAAGGACTTATGTCTCAGCAGGATGCAGAAAAACTCGTCCATGCATTTATCTTTAGCAGACTAGACTACTGTAATGGGGTCTTTACAGGACTCCCTAAAAAGTCCATCAGACGGCTGCAGCTCATACAGAATGCTGCTGCTCAAGTCCTAACAAGGACCAAAAAAGTAGACCACATCACTCCAGTTCTTAGATCCCTACACTGGCTTCCTGTCTGTCAGAGAATAGACTTTAAAATCCTGCTGATGGTTTATAAAGCACTGAATGGTTTAGGCCCAAAATACATTGCTGATCTGCTACTACTGTATGAACCACCTCGACCTCTGAGGTCATCAGGTACTGGTCTGCTTTCAGTCCCGAGAGTCAGAACGAAACATGGTGAAGCAGCGTTTAGTCATTATGCACCACATATCTGGAACACACTCCCTGAAAGCTGTAGGTCCGCTCCAACTCTCACCTCTTTTAAATCAGAGATTAAGACTTCCTTATTTGCCACTGCCTTCCTATCTTAGCTTATTTTAACTCACTTTAAATTAAAATTGTAATTTAATTTTTAATATATTTCTACTTTTCCTTTTCTTTTCTGTTTTATTATATTTGTCATTTTAATTATGTTCTTTTATGCCTGTCTGAATGTTTCCAATGCTTTTAATGTTTTAATGTAAAGCACATTGAGTTGCCCTCATGTAGGAAATGCGCTATACAAATAAAGCTGCCTTGCCTTGCCTTGCCTAATGAAATGTGCTTTATAAATAAAATTTGCTATGGCTATTATTATTAATATTATTAATATTATTAATATTATTAATATTATTAATATTAATAATTAAAACGCAAATTTACGACCGCCGCCGTCAGCATTTGAATGCGGCAGAGCCCTTGAACGCTGATCTACGGATCAGCATTTAGTTCAAATTACATTTTTGAGAGGAAAATCAGAAGCTAGCTGTAATATTATTTGCTAAATATTATATGTTCAACTTATTGTCTGAAACTATCTAAATGGCCGCCGGCTGAACTCAGTGGGACTCAGGTTAAAACATAGCTAACAGTATGTTTGGGAACAAGTCTGCCTGGTTTTCAAGCAGTGTGCCTCAAACACGACAAAACATGTGGAGTAAGTAACTTATCTCATTTTAAGATTTATGCTAAAGTGTAAACTGCGTCACTCTCTAAATTAATTACCTGCTAAATAATGTTAACAACATCTGAGGGGGAGTTGAGCTATCTACTGTTTTTATGATTTTTTCTTTTTCTTTTACTATTGTTCTTTTATGCATCTTTTTCCACTGAAGGGGGTTGCACCTCAATTTCGTTCTATTCTTAACATAAATTGATTTTAAATGTAACCTAAAAACGACTAAAACAAAAAATCAGTCTGGCTTTTATGTAGGGTTTTACAAATGTATTAATTATTTCTTTTTACTGTTATATTGATTTAAATGTTGCTTTATTATTTTACTAATTTTAACTGTTAATCTTATTTTATTTGTATTTATTTATTAATTTATTTTAATTTATCTACTCACTTTTATTGACATTTTTAGCCTTCATTTTATTTTCAACTCTTATCTTACCCCTTTTTAAATGTACTTATGTTTTTATTTATTTTCTTAATATTAATTTGACGCTTTAACTTATTTTAATTACACGTTTTATTGTTGTTGGTGTGTATTAGTCTTTATTTTAGTCTCTATTTTAAAATCCTTTTTTTTTTTTTTATAAGTCTTGCCATTATTTTATTTTTCTTTCTTGTTTAAATCGCTGTAAAGGACTTTGGGTTGCATTTGACTTGTATGAAAGGTGCTATATTAATAAAGCTTTATTGATTGATTGAACAGTACCTTCACTTGTTAGCTTGTGTCTGTCACATGAAAATAACTAAGTTTTATTTTTATTCTTAACAGTTTTATCTATTTATTTATTTATTTATTTATTAGCTATTTCAAATTTAGTCACTTTTATTCTACTTTGTTTATTTATTTTAAGTCTCACATCTTATTTTCTTTTAATGGTTTAATATTTTAGTCTTTTATTATCTTAGAAATGTATTTTACTTTTTATTTATTTATTTTTTTAATTTCCTGTTTTGAGTTTTAACATCTTATTTTACCTCCAGTGTTTCCTCATTAAGATAACATGAGTGCGTTTCCTCAGTTCGTTCAGCAAATTATTTAGATTTTGTAATTTATTTATTTACTTGTTTTATTGTTTTTATTACTATTGTTGCATATTGTGTTGTTAAACCTAAGGATTGTGGGGTGGGTTTGGGGTCGGGGCTGGGGCTGGGATCTTTTTCTTAATTTATTCTATTTTAAGTTGTTTTCTTGTACAGCACTTTGTGTTACAATGTCATTGTATGAAAAGCACTTTATAAATAAAGTCTGATTGATTGATTGATTGATTGAATAGCTAATACCACAACAGAGAAGCTACCACAAGCCTGATGTGTAGCTTGCATTCCTCCTAATTTCTCCCTGTAAAGTGGAGCTTTTGGCTCTTGGTCATATTTACATCATTGTCTTGTAGTTGTGGAAGGTGGGACCATTACTTGTTGGAGGAAAGCAGATTACCTCTTCAGTGAGGATGCTTCATGTCCTGATACTCTGAGGTGAGCATGAAAAGCTGCACATCCTAATTGCAGAATCCTGCAAACTCTAAAACTTCATGAAAATATGTTTCCATCTTTTTGTTTCAGGATATTTGAGAGCAAGGATTACCTTTGGAATAAGGTGGTGGTTTTCCACAGCCGGTTTCTGTCTGTCTGTGAGGAGCGCCAGAGTGTGAAGTCTGTGTGTATCGGTCATTATGTGCTGCCCCCAGCCTCAGTGCAGGATGGTAAGGAGAGATACATGCTGTTAAAGAAATACTATTAAAAAAAGGACAAGTCTTTCATAGTATTCTCCTGATTGTTTTTCAGAGGTGAGAGAGGTGGTTGGGAGGTTGATTTGGGAGAGTGAAGATGAGCTGTCGGTGGTCCAGGTAGGTACAACAGAGTGAGAGTAACAATCAATCAATGAATCTTTATTTATGTAGCGCCAAATCCCAACAAATGTTTTTCAAGACGCTTTCCAAACAGAGCAAGTCTAGACTGTACTCTATGTTGTATTATTAACAAAGACCCAACATCAAGACAGGATAAGATCCAGTCCCATCTAACAGACAGGACTCAGTCTGATCTCATCTTAATCCACCATTAGCAGAGAACTTTGCAGCATTTAGCAAGTTACAGCAGCAAGGACAAACTTCCTTTAACAGGCAGAAACCTCCAGCAGGACCAGACTCATGTTAGACACACATCTGCCTCGACACAGACAAACAAGACTAACACAACAAGCTAACAGTAGTACAGCAGATCACATAAGTTACTGTGATAACCTTAACTTCTATCTGTTGTACAGGTTTCCCCTAAGAGCTGTAGCTGCCAAATTGATGACAGGTACTGTAGTGAAGTTAGCAGAAGCTGGTATTTTAATTTCCCGCTATAAATACTTCATTTTGAATTCTCACACCTTTCATTCTGTTTTATCAGTTCTAGCACAGACTCATCTGAAAGTGAAGCTCCTCCATGTGGTCATTATCTAGACAGTGACAAACTTACAGGTGAAACACTTATCAACATTTGTGCATGTTATTTGAAAAAATGTCTGAATAGTTTGTTATGAGATAATAATCAATAATTGGTCTGACATTAATATCAGGATGATGCAGCAGTCATGACTTGGTAAACCTAAACTCTTTTTCTGTTGACTTTTACACCACAGGATACATCAGCATGGACAACCTGAAGAGATATTCTGGTGATCTGGCTGATTATCATCCTGGTTGTTTCCGGTGCTCTAACTGTGAGGCTCATTACTGCTTGCAGCAGACTTAAAAAAAAAACATACAATAAAAGAAGGCTGCTTCAAGAGGGACAAGTAGTAGTTGTGCTGTTCTTAGTAGCAAGGTAGTTATTATTTACTGTGTTTTCCCTTCTGATCTTCACTTTGAAATAATTTCCCCAATTGGTGATCAATAAAGTCTATAAATCCTATTGTATAGAAATAAATGTGTTATGATCTCTCTCAAACGATACTGAAATACCTTGAATATCCGACTTTAGCTGACATCAAAAGCTACGAGTATGTCACAGAATTATTTCAGCACCACATATATTCCAGGAACAAAAGTGAAAATTGAATAAAGCCCCAAAACAACATGATTAATGTGTCTCAGTGTCTCTTCTTACCTTGATTTCTATGAAGAAATGATCCCACTGAAGAGCCAGGAGTACAATCACTTTGATATCTACAACAATGTGATGAAACATTGAGGTAAACAAAGACAAAAGCACAACAAGGGCATTGGAAAGCTTACTTCAGCATATATCCTGTTTGAATGCTTGACTGATAGACAGGATCCTCTCAGATTTACAGGTGATTTCTGACCTTTTTTGTTTCTTTCTGTTTTAATGCTCACAAAATGTATCTCTAGGTTCTTCATACTGTGTTAGTACAACCCTTCAAAACCACATTTAGGTACACTTTCAACTAATATGACGTTTTTCAGCTCATGAATGTGATTTAAATTGTTTGTTTCCAGCGTGGGAGGGTATAAATTGGGTTTTGCTTTCTATTGGATAATCTAATCAGACGGAGCGTACCACTAAATAAATTTAGGGGGGTGTTTCTCAAATTAGTACAAAGGCATATCGATACTCTAGACTTAATAACAGATTTAAATCAAAAAAGATGTAATTATATTATATCACAGTTATATCAAGGAGTGAAAGATGTTTAATGCCATTTGTTTGAGTTAATTTAAGTGTTCCTGTGATTTCGTCAGCCCACCCCCGCGTATTGGAACGCTCCGCAAAGCTTCAGCCAATCACGTTCTTTGTTTTGGTGCCAGCCCCACATACCGGAAGTGACATCCCTGCTGCTGCTTGTACTTTGACACATGCTGCAGGAGTAAGGCAGCCCTGTGTTTAATTGTGGTGTGGGCTTGGTTGAGTTATTTGTCAGACTCATCTCCACACTGTCACTGAGACATCATGGCGCAGGGAGGGAACCTGTCCGTGGTGCTGCACTCGAAAGGAGACCTGAGACTGGTAGGAGACCGATTAAAGTGTGCACCGTTTATAAGAGAAGATAAGTTACAACCTGTCTGTGTGATACTAAATGCAACCTTGTTCATTTTTTATTTTGTCAATCTCTCAAAGGAAAACCGGCCTGTCCCAGAACCAGGACCTAAAGGTGCAGTATGACACACTAGACAAACTGCAGACTACTTTTACAATCATTCCAAAATGTTAAATTAAATAGATTAAGATTAATAAGATTAGTAATATGCAACAATCTGCATATTTTCTTTTAATATATAATCTGATCAGATTCAAAACTGCTGCATATCCTAATTTATTATATCTGCCTTGCTGCTCTGTTTAACCTTCATTTATTTTCTGAAAGGTGTGTATATCTTAACTTCAGAGAAACCTATCTTTGCTTTTATGAATTTGGAATATATTTCTGATCAGAAGTTCATTTAAGCATGCCTTTAATTCAATAAATCTCCACTTTTAGCATGTCTGAGTTTGGAGCCATCTTACATTTCACCAGTTTGTCCATAAAAAAGAAAGACTACCTTTTATATTTCCCATCCTGCTTCTCAAACATGAATTGTTCAACAAATCAAATGAACAAAGATGTAATAAATCATCCTGGAGTCAGGAGAGTTGACAGACTGTTTTTCTGGCATGGTGGCAAACTGTGATCCTGTCTTGTCTGTCCCGTTTGTTCCTCAGAGGTTTTGCTTCAGATGCACTCAGTGGGAATCTGTGGATCTGATGTCCACTACTGGCAGCACGGACGCATTGGGGACTTTGTGCTTACTAAACCGATGGTGCTGGGCCACGAGGCAGCAGGGCGGGTGGTGAAGGTTGGAGCTGAAGTCGAGCACCTTAAAGCAGGTATGTGGGCGAGGGAGACCTGAGGCTTTGTGTCATGCAAAGAGCTTTTCTGTAAAAGGGAAGTCAATTAAACATGGTTGCAATTTTTATCTGAACTCTTATTTTAAAGTGTGATTTCAAGCATGTGTGACTTGTAAGGCTTCACTCATGTTTTCATTTATATTGATTGAAGATAAGTTCCTACACTGCAATAGAGATACTTAGACAAACAGCTACAGTGCTTTTTATTCTCACCTCGTGTTTCTGTAGGTGACAGAGTTGCCATCGAGCCTGGTGTTCCCCGTGATATGGACGAGTTCTTCAAAAACGGACGATACAACTTGTCTCCAACCATCTTCTTCTGTGCCACGCCCCCTGATGATGGAAACCTGTGCAGATATTACACCCACAGTGCCAACTTCTGTTACAAGTAACCGTTTGTTCAGGATTTCACGGCTTTGCCACCAAATATTACTCAACAACTACTTCATTATGTTTGACTCTGACTCTTGCTTCACTTTTACATCCTTCTCTTTCTTTCTTCATCTTTCCTCTCATTGTGACCCTTTCATAAACTCAGGTTGCCTGACAATGTGACATTTGAGGAGGGCGCTCTAATTGAACCTCTGTCCGTGGGGATCCACGCCTGTCGCAGAGCAGGTGTGACCCTCGGCAGCAGCGTGCTCATTTGTGGTGCAGGTGAGAACTAGTCAACCAACATAATAAAATATTTTTTATGAGGTTTTCCCTTAATGGCGTTCTGCAGACTGCCTTCCAAAGCATGAGGCCATCAGACATTAAAGATATAATTGCATCATATTTTAGTTTCATGCCACTACTGGAAAGGAATCTGGTCTAACACTCAGGTGGTGGAGTCACAAACATGAGAATCATGCTGGCTCATCAAAACCTGAGTAAAAACAGCTGAACCTGAACACACCTTGTTTGAGTTTTAATATTTAACTAACCCCTTAGTTTGTGAAAACAAGCTCAGACACATTTCAGACAGTCCTGAGAAGCAGCATCAGGTGAAACACTCAACGTTTCTATTTGGATTACAGCATTATTGCAAATACTGATTATGCAATATCACATTCAGTCTCCTTCAACCTTTGAATGTGCTCACAGTCATGATGTTAGAATATATCTGTGAGTGTTAGACAAGCTGGTATTCCTCAATCCCTGCAGTTAGAGGCATCTTGTTCATTTCTCCTCTCCCCACAGGACCGATCGGGTTGGTGTGTTTGGTTGTGGCCAAAGCGATGGGTGCCTCACAAGTTGTCATCACTGGTAACAAACGTTATAACTTAATAAGATCTGTTTCCCTCTCTTGTTATGTTAATATTGTAATTTCTTCTGTTTCTAAATCCACATTTCTTTCATTCAGACCTATCCTCAGAGCGTTTGGCGATGGCTAAAGAGTTGGGAGCCGACTTCCAGCTGACGGTGGCCAGAGAAAACACACCTCAGCAGCTGGCTGAGAGAGTAACAGAGATGCTGGGAGCTCAGCCTCACATCACTATTGAATGCACCGGAGTGGAGAGCTGCATTCAGACCGCCATCTATGTAAGAGAAGATCCTGATGAAGAACAAAGAACATTTATAGCTGTTTTCAGAATTATTGAGAAGCTATGCATAAAATGTAGAAAACATGGAATTCACTCAGGTATTGTACTTACCTCTGATGAAACTTTATAGAGCTTGAGCTATCTGTTCCTTTGCAAATAAAAAACGAATATAAAATGAATTGCAGAAAAATATTTAACTTCTCAACCTTAAGCAGCAGTTGAACATTACCTCTTTGTTAGTTAATCTATATTAATATTTCAACATTTAATAACTGATAATTTATGTAGTTAGTATGACCACACTCAGTACTCACAGTTTTGTTACTAACATGCATTTTGCTGGTTATTCTTGCAGTTCTGAGCTTTTTCTCTTGATAGAGTATTTTTTAAGGGTGGTATCTGTGATTATTCAAAAGTTAGGAACCTGAATCCTGCTGGTCAATAACATTTGTTTAACTGTGAAGCATAATGCAGAATATCTGCAGATAAGATAACTCCAGTTCTGTGTTGTTGTTTTTTCCTATCAGGCGACTCGTTCAGGAGGGGTGGTGGTGCTGGTGGGTATGGGCTCTGAGATGGCCTCTGTTCCTCTGATTAACGCTGCTGTCAGAGAAGTGGACATCAGAGGAGTCTTTCGATACTGCAACACGTGAGAAGTTCTGCATTTCTTTGCTTTTTTGAAGCGATTTTTTGAAGCTAAATGAAAGTCAGGTCAGGTTGTTGTGCCTAATCTAACAGATACTGATACTTACATAACGAACCCTGCATTGATCATTTTGTGTCCTCATTGATTGATCTCTTGGCTGAAATATCTGTCTCTGTGTTGCAGTTGGCCGATGGCCATAGCCATGTTGGCTTCAGGTAAAGTGAATGTGAAGCCCCTCGTGACACACCGCTTCCCTCTGGAGCAGGCGGTCCAGGCATTTGAGACCACGCGCCAGGGTCTCGGGGTAAAGGTTATGTTAAAGTGTGACCAGAATGACCAGAAACCCTGATCGACCCCGCTGCAGTGAGGGACAGGACTTTGACCCAGATGAAGATAACAGAGCTTAAAGGGGCTCACTAACATCAACACTGTGACAGAGTGCTCTGCCTGCAGGTCACTCAAATGGTACAATTAATTATTTAATGATGCTCAACTTTGTTTGATAATCAACAATTAAGTTTTTATCAGATTTTATATCATTTAATCATACTAAATTATTTATAATTTTACACACAGGCACTGTAGAAAAAAAAATCTTTATAGTATAAAATTTAAATAAAATGTTGTTCATTCATTCTTTATGTACTTTTTCACAGAACTTGCATGACATACATTCAGCCACTAGAGGGCGCTAGAGTGTCATAATAAAAAAGTTTAGCAGGGTTTCTACAGTGGACATGGTGTGGTAGCAAAATGTGGATCATATATGGATCTTAAAAGAAAGGTATTTTTGCAGTTATCATACAAGAATTTATCATTTAATTCAAGATATTAAAAGAAATATCAAACTCAAACACTTAATTCTAGTCTCTCAAGCTTTTTGTTATCCATCCATCCCTCTGTTATCTTAGCCGCTTACCCTGTTGGGGGTCATGGGGGGCTGGAGCCAATCCCAGCTGACTTTGGGGGGAAGGCAGGGTACACCCTGGACAGGTCACCAACCTATCACAGGGTAAACATGGAAAGACAGACAACCATTCACGCACACACTCACACCTACGGGCAATTTAGAGTGACCAATTAATCTGGTGGGCATGTTTTTGGACTGTGGGAGGAAGAGAACCCACACATGCACGGGGAGAACATGCAAACTCCACACAGAAAGGCACTTGCCCGACCGGGGACTCGAACCAGGAACCTTCTTGCTGTGAGGCAACAGCGCTACCCATTGCAACAACGTGCAGCCCTATTTTTATTATCAACTGAGGGAATTTAATTCATTGATTTATTCTGAGTATTGTGGGAGAATAATAAGTCCGACCTTTAACGCAACCTTCACTGATTTCTTTGACTTGATTAGTTCTCCTCTAACTTGCTGGGATGAAATCGGACCTTTTCAGAGTCAGTTTCTGAATCCAACAGAAGCAGCCAGGTTTAGCTCAGATTTTATTCTCTTGCCACAATGACATGAAACTACTTCACAAGGCATGCACACACATAATGTTCATATGGTTAAATTCACTACAATGCATTGCAGGAGCATTACCAGGCGGTAATGCTTGTTTCTGTCACTGTGTGTGTGTGTGTGTGTGTGTGTGTGTGTGTGTGTGTGTGTGTGTGTGTGTGTGTGTGTGTGTGTGTGTGTGTGTGTGTGTGTGTGTGTGTGTGATTCACAGTTCTCTCTTTCCCTCTTGAGACTAAAAGCCAACATACAAGTGGGAAGATGTTTGCAGTGACTAAACCTGTGTGTTTCTTTTTTCAACATGAGCACGATACGAGACGAGTTTCTCTTTTATGTACAGACATTCTAATACTGCTTATGGCAATGGGACAGCTCACACAACACAGTTACATTCACGATCCACTCATAGTATGCATGAGCGTCAGTCAGGAACACTAGAGATGAACATACAGGAGAGTAGCACGGAAAAGAAAGTTCAGTTTCATACATGTGACGTTGATATCAAAAGCATAATTAATGCATGTTAATAGTTTGATTCAGATGCTTGTTATTTAAATGTGCGGAGTGTTTGTACATGAGATTTAGAAAAGACTCCTTCTGCCTTCAGAGGTTGATCTTGTGTATTGCCGTTAAATGAAGAAAATCAAACAGATATGGCGTTTTCTTCCCGTAAACCCTTGCTGCAAGCATTGGTTTGATTCGCATTTACATTATTCAACTTAGCATATTTAAACCCAACATGTCAAACACTTAACTCATCCCCTTTTTCACTTTCAACGACTACAACATCCGGCAATTCATTGTGTTTTTGCCATCATCGAGGACTGCTTTCATGTCAACAGCAAGATTCAAGAAGTATTTACAACGCAGCCGTGGCCCCGCCCTCCCCACTGCCTCCAATATTAGCAAAATATGTATTTACATGAGAAATAAATAAACAAAGAAGAAATGAAACTATACAAGAAGTATAGTAGAAGTATCATATTGCATTACATGAATATAAAAAAATAAATTGTGATGCATTCGCTCCATTAGTCTGTCCACACCATCTCACTGAGGTGACACAATAAAGCACAGACAGGACAAATAAATAACACACACACACACGTACGTACACACACAGTCTCTTCAGCTGGTCAGATGGGAAAGTTGTATGTCAATAAAATGGCCGTTGCATGTTAAGCACAGACAAGGGAAGAAGAGATGATGAAGGATTCATCAGCTCAAAGAAAAAAAAGAACAAATGAATCAGTGAGAAGAAGAGATCCTCCTCCTGTCAGCGGTCAGCTCGACTCCACGCGGTGAGATAACCAATCACAGCTGACTGACAGCCCGTCCTGGTGATCGGTCCCTGGCCATTGTTTATATGTACATGGGTGTCTCCTGTCCTGTTAGAAGTCTGAACATGGCGGCCGGCATCGTCTTCATGTGAATCTGTGACACAAAGAAAAACGGTGTACGTTAAAAAGAGAAACTTTAAAATGATTTCCTGAAAGATATTTAAGAGATTGTGTGGTTATGAAGTTTACGACATGTTTTCTTTTCTCATTCTTCCTCCTTCTGTGTGACCTGTAAAATAACTCCAGAGTGTGTTTGCTCTTCTGGGTTTGGTTTGAATCCATCAGAAGAATGACCTCATACTCATTTGGTGTCAGAAGAATTAAAGAAAAAGTTAGGGTTGGTAGCCACGGAAAACTAGCATGAATTTGAATGTAGCATTTCCTCAGGACTCCGTCTAAACCCTCCCCCCCTTCCCTCGGCGCTCGTCCAAAACAATGCGCCTCAGCACATTGTTTGTGTTTTGCACTACATCAACTCATGTCTCACTCAGCAGTAAGAAAACACCAAAACATTTTCATAGTGAAAGTTAAAAACACAAACAAACATGAAATGTACGCGCAGGAGGCGGGCAGAACGGCAGGACAGGATTTGATTGGTTTCATAATTTGGCTCCTGATGGCAGGGATTGGTTGGTGTTTTCCCAGGTTTACTGCGGCTGTAGATGACAGCTTTTTTTCCTGCTCTTTTTTAAGAACACATTATGTATTGATTGTCATTGGGACAGAAAGATAATTTTAACCAGTATAACAAAAAGTGTATCTAAATCTGACTACCAACCCCAGCTTTAACAGTCAAGAACACACAAACATCTCCTCCTGCAGCATGTTAATATGCAGGGCTTCTGCTCCCTCTCTGCCCCAGACAACTCGAACACACTCTTGAGGGCTGATTGTCACCTTGCTGTGTGCAGAGCTGGACAGATGTCAATCAGATGTTACAGGCCACGCCTTCACAGTGTAGAGTAAAGTTTAAAATGAAAAAAAAAAAAACAGCTGTTCATATCTCTCTACTTTGATATCATAAACACATTTTTTATCTTTAAAGTCAGACTTCCAAAAGCTTTCAACTCTTGAATAAAAAACAAGTCTATGTTGTTCAAGAAGTTTCGTTGTTCCGACGTGGATTAAAAGGAAACTGCATCACGTCTCCGTCCTTTTACGGTGCTGTGATGCTTCTATATGATTTAAATAAACGTTAAGGTCCTGGTTTTCTACAGCAGACTTAAATTCTGCCGCAATGCAACATAAAAAGAAGTGTTTAATCAATGATCAGTAAACAGGATTTATCTATCATCACGCTGCATGCAGGTTCGTTTGAATAGTAGTTGGCTTAAAGGAACGACCTTCATTAATTTATATTATATTGTAACCTTACACACTATAATATAGTCCTCTACCTTTACATACAGTGAGTTATAAAACACCCTACACTCTCTGACCAACAGAAAATCACCTCCCTGCAATGTTGATTGTTTAGCATATTTTTAACAGATGCATCTGGCTAACGAGTGTAAGCTGATGTTAGAAAGTGTATGACTGGTTACTTAAATCATGATGCTCCTGAATGTCTCTTTCATTTGACTTCCCCTGCCTGAACCATACACATTGTAAGCACCATTTAACAGTAATAAGTGTGTTTATATTACTTGAATGATATAAATTGTTTGATTACAAAGAAGAAAGCATTTTGTTTAGTTTTGGAAAGTATATTGGAATACTCGTTGGTTTTATTGCCCGTATGTGATAACTGTTTCGCCGTCCTACGCGGCTCCGGTAGTCATGTGACTAAGAGACAGGAAGTGAAGTATTGTGTGTAAAACATAGACTGTATAAAATATGGACGTAGTATCCGTGACGTTACCCATCTGTTCCTGAGAGCTGTTTTGAAGCAAATCGACGGCAGCAGCCGTATTGGTAATACGGAACTCAACTAGGCAGAGTGTGACGTAGTGAGTCTCTTAGCCAATGGCTGTGTGTTCCCGACCGGGAGTCACGTCAGTCATGTCCTTATTTGGGCAAAACTCATAATCTTAATATCTTCTTAACCGTCACGTTAGAAAAAAATTCACCCCCCGTACAGTGTGTGCCATTAGAGAGATTAGCGTTGTAGGGCCAAGCCGTTTTTTGAACCAGGCTGTAAACATGTTTATTAATGCTGCAAAGATCGTCTTTTTCACATTCATATCTATGTGGTTTCCGGTGTTTCTGCAGCAAGCCTCAAGCGGATTTTCGATGTATTGCAGTTTATAGCACTTCCGCATTGGCTTCATCGTTTGAGACCGGAGTTTGCCGCTTGGTGTAAAAGTAAGGCTGTTTTCAAAATCGCCTACTATACTAGCAGTATGTACTGATTTGCCCAAAATTCAGTTTGTAGTATGTGAATAAGAGCAAAATCTGCAGTATGCCAAAACTCCCTGGATGTTGTACTGATTCAGGAAAATTTCACAGTGGGCATCGGACCAGTCTCTCATAATGCACAGCACTTGTTCCGCTTTTTCTTTTTTCTTCTTTTTTGACCGAGGGAACTTCATTCTTAGGTGCTGCAAAAACTACTAAATTACATATAAACCACTTCTTAACTTTTTAAATCATAAGTGGAGCTAAAGAAGCAGTTTCTCTATCAGCTTGGCCGTTGTTTACTTCCGCTTTCCGAAACTGGAAATCCAGTGACGCCTGGCTCAGCGTACTGCAACTAGGATTGAACAGAACAGTCATACTACATACTAAATTCAAACGCAGTATGCAGTATGCAGTATGCAATACCTACTGCCTACTACATTCGTAGGTAGTATGTAGCAGGCCGTTTCCAAAAACAGCCAGTGTTCTGTTGTTCTCAATAAATGAGTGCGGGAGAGCGTCACGGTTGTTTGTTTACTTGTTGTTTGCAAGTAAATTACCTAGCTGCGTAAAACATTGTCATGTCGTCACTCAAGAATGGTTATATAAATAAGTGTAGACACAAAGCAGTAAGAAAGAAGACAACCGATAGCCATTACACACACTCAGGTCCTCCTAAGTTGAGGTTCTCAACTCCTCTAACGCCGGATTTTGCAGTGGTAGTGTCTATTATCTTTTCAAACCAAATGTGATTCAGCGTTTCCAGCACTCAGCGTCCTCAGTTGAAAACAGTTCAACTTTTGGACTCATCAATGTCACTTCCTGATCACCTACCAATCAGAATCAAGAAGGGCCGGGACTTCTGATATCAACAACAATGGCAGAGGTCCGTACAGAGGAGAAAAGTTATCACACTTGTTTTTTCGAGGTACAATTTCCAAGTTTAGAGCTGCTGCTAATGCTATGACACGATTTCTGTCAATAGTTTTTACAGTTTCCTGACATATTAAGAGCATTGTAAAAGAAGGCCACAGGTCACTATTTAGGGGAGTGGGTACAACTTTCGTAACCTCAGAACAGTAAACGCTGGAGAGAAACACTCTGAAACTGAGGTTGTGGTCACTCCCAGCATAAAAAACGTCTTAGTGGACACGGCCCCTAACTTACAGAATTTCATAAGGACACAGTTTATACTCAGATCCTTGCCACACATTTTCATATCATGTGTAGATGCGTGTTATTGTCGTGTGTGTGTTTGTGCTCGTGTGCATCAGTTTCACCTCGCCAACAGAGTTAGAGAGGGCCTGAACGATCTTTTCGTGTGCTGTGGCCACCACGCTCTGCCCGTTGATCTCTATGATCCGGTGACCCACTCGGACGCCCCCTCGCTCAGCGATGCCTCCTCGCATTAGGCTGCATATCTGACAGGAAAAACACACACACACAAAGGAGAGGTTAATTAGATTAATGCCACTGTAAAGGTGATACATCTGACGTGATACAGTGATGCCTGTACGGCTCAGAGAGAAATTTTATATCCAAAAGGCTAAACTGATGAATTGAAAATTGCATCCTCGCTAAAGATAATTAGATTTCTCATCAGGGATTCTATTAGGGACGTAAATGTTGTTTAGGCGACACAGTAATTTATCAAAACACAGCAAATGACACAACATTTCCTGAGTGCATCCAACACAGAGCATACAAGATAATGAGCAGATTAATCTAAACTATGGCAGAACGTACACATCCTGTGCAGCACTGATTCACATTTACCAAACCTAATGTAAGAGTGAACAATAAGTCAGGAGAAAATACAAAAAACTGCATCTGTGATTTAATTATCTAACAGAAGTGATCAAAGTGTGGTTAACATAAAAGAGTGTGCTCACAATGCCGTTCTGGACGCTGAAGCCCAGCTGATACTTTAAGTCCGGTCTCTTGATGAGGACAGTGGTAACAGGAGGACAGCTTACAATGTTCATTTTCACCTGAACCTGGTTCTTCAAGCCCTTTAACACACAAACACATCAGAATCAAACATCATGGTGATGATGTTTCTCTCAGTATCACTTCCTCCTCAGTGCGCCCGTACCTTAATGATTCCCTGACAGGTGGCGAGTGGCAGCCCCACGAGGCTGGTGTTGTTGATGGACATGATCTGGTCTCCGATGCTGAGCTTGCCAGAGCGAGCGGCTGGCCCGCCGTTCATCATGTTGGCTAAGATAACAGTGGGCAGGATGGAACCCCAGCCAGACTCCACAATCACCACGCCCAGGATCTCCCCTTTACTCTTCTCCAGCTGCAGCTGTGGAGGGGAGGAAGACGGTTTGAGTCTGTTGGCACAGATTCTTTTTGGCTCATGATGTACAGACTCTGACCGACAATCACACAAAGTGATAACGGACAGATTTGAGACTGTAACAGTTTACTGACCCCCCTCCCCCTCTTAAACAATCTGCTGTATTCACTATTAATTCAGATTTATCATCCGAGAGGGAGTTTTATTTTAACTAACAGAACAAAACACAAGCAGACATCGATAATACATAAAGCCTTAGATAGAATTATGTCTTTTCCATTATCCCAGCCCACACTGTCATCAGCACAGCTGTTTTTATTTCAGAGCTTCTCTGATGGAAGAAAAAAAAAGTCCTGCTGACCGTTGACTATTCTTCATTTTAATGCACTTTAAAGCTTTCCAGACTCAGCTTCAAATCAAAGGAGGATGCCTAGAGACTTTGTTGTAGTTGGGGCTCTATGACTCCTTTTGAAATCTACTTAAAATTCTCTTTTTCAGCTCTCCTCCTTGAAACAGAGTCAAAATCAGAGGTATAATAGCAGCCCTTGAGCTAATAAGGTAGCTGGCTTTGAAATAAACACAAAACTTAACTTTCAGAGAAGCAGACTGACCAGAGTTTGATATAGTGTTAACTATATTAGCAGATATTATTGTTAATCCAAGCAGTCTAAAAATATGAGTCCAATGCAGAAGTGTTAAAAACTGCAGTTCATCGAGGATCCGCTTGAGGCTGGCCCTGGAAGTACCGGAAACCACATACACACAAATTAAAAAAAAACAATCTTTACAGCAGAAATAAACATGTTTACAGCCTGGTACAAGAGACGAGTGTAGTCTGGCTTGATTGATAGCTGACTTGATTGACAGGCGGAAACACTGTAACTGTTGGCTAGGAGGCTCAAAGCCCACCTCTTTACATCACAATCGCTCGACAGCAGCAATATGGCTCCCGCCAACGATTAGCCTCAAAACAGTTCTTCAGAAACAGATGGGTGACGTCACGGTTACTACGTCCATTATCTATACAGTCTAACTGTTAACCTCTTTGGCACCAGGGGTGAAGCTTGCTCGGCTGGAAGTGAAGCTTCCACAAAAACTCCTCCCCCAGTGGCTGGCTGCAGTATAGGTAAAAAACTCCCTCTCCCCCATTCATTTGAATGGGGGACTCATTCAAATGATGGGACACCAACTGTGTCGACTCTCGACACAGTTGGTGAGGAAGCTTTATTGCTTCAAGACAACCCAGTTTCCCCTTCATAAAAAAGAATTACCCATGAGCCTCTGAAACAGCAGCTGTGTGGGGGTGCCACGCAGCCTTCTCTGCTCACACAGCAGAAACAGTTCACGGCTTCTAATTTGCCAAAAACCCTCCAGTCAGTGCTTTCAGGGCAAAGTGTGAGCTAAAGAGGAAATGATGCAGCCCAAGACAGAAAGAGAAACACTAGAATCAACGCTCTCCGAGAAGTTTTTATTCACCATCTGCTTAATCTGTCTCATTAGTAAACATGTACGTGTGTCTAACAGCCCTGCAGCAGAAATGTGATTTATGCCACATATGTTAAGTGGAACAGTTGTTTTATTCCTGCACTCACACAAACTCATAAATATGTAGAAAACATCTTTGCAGGAAGTCCAAGTTTTAATAAAGACCAACCTCTTTGCAGTTTTCGGAGTTGGAGAAGTGAATGAGGTCGTCATTGTACATCTCCTGCGTGTTGATGATGTCGCTGTACTCCTTCTGGCTCAGGTCCTCAGGGTTGATGCCGTTGGCTCTCAGGAACTCCTGGTAGGCGACGCTGAACGCCTGGCCGATGGACTGAGCGATGAGCTGGGCCTGCAGTCGAAGGAAGAAGCAGAAAACATGACACAAACACGTGTTTGTGATCAGAGGCTTATCTGTGATGTATACAAATAACAATACAGCAGGAAGAAAACATTGGTTGGCATCAAACAATAGTGCCAGGATTGTGTTAAGGCGTAATATACATTGATCTCCACTGTCATGAGCTATTTTTGTTTTCATTGTGAGAGAAGAGAAGAAACAAGTTGAGTTCTTTGAGCAGTAATGGAACAAAAAGACCTCAACGAACAGAAAGACGAATCCTACACTGTTTAATTTGCTCTCTTTACCGCATTGATGAAATAATTTACTGTCTCAGCTTCACAAATATCAGGTATAAGTGAGGTTTTACACAAAGATTCAGCAAAGTCCAACCAGGAGGACTTAAACCAAAGAGGTTCTCCTGCATGACACTGGGAGGAAACAGGTTATGAAAAGGTTTGAAAGTCAGTGTGAGACGGGATCTTAAACTGGTTGTCTGCATACGACACAAATTTCAATACTATATGAACTAACTCATACTTTGAGATCCTGCTGAGTCAGTGATCTCTTTTAAATCCCTTCTTAAACATATGTTTATCGCAGAGCCTTTCCTGATTTTACCTGAACTTAATTCAATTTAACTTGAGTTTAACCATTTTAACTTAGTTTTTTTTTTCCTTAAGAGTTCTTTTAAGGGAATTGTATGTCTTTTAAAAGATGTTTTATTTTTTGATCTTGCCTTGTGTGGTTTTATAACCTGCTTGTTTTACCGTGCTGCCCATGTAAAGCACTTTCTAACCTGGCTTTTGAAAGTCCTCTATAAATAAAATTATTAGTATTATTAAACCTAGTCTGTAACACCTGAACATTGAGCTGCATCGGGAAGCTGCAAAACCTATTAGAAGCAAGCACAAGTTTAAAATAGATAGCTAAAGTAAGAGATTAATTGATGATTGCTATAGCTTCACCTCACATCGGGTTGCATAACTGATGAGCAAAAACACAGTGAATCACATTAAAGGTGACATATCATGCAAAATGGACTTTTTAATGGTTCTCTACCTGAAATATGTGTCCCTGGCATGTCTACAAACCCCCCGTGAATGAAAAAAATCCATTCTGCCCCTGTTCTGATTTCTACACCTTTCTTTAAATGTGTGTGAAACGAGTCGTTTCAGACTTCCGTGTTTTTGTTACGTAACAACAATATCCGGTCTGTCACGGAGTCAGAGCTCGGAGCTTGTTCAGCCCACAGACTGTATAAAATAATACTGAATCCCCCCTCCGTTTTTCATTACCTGCACAAATGTGTGCTAACAAGGAGCTTAGGAGGGAGGCATGCTAGTTGTAGGCTGTCTTAATAAACACAAAGGTCGGTTTTACTCCCCACGTCTGCAGATTTGAAGATCTAGTGGATGATTTTTATTTATCATGGATAAGTGCTAGCGCTAGTTAGCATAGCTACATAGCTACATGTCGTAGCTGTAGCTGTAGCTGTGTACCAAGACACACGTCGACATACTGACAAATAAAACAACAAGAAACACTAAATCTGTGACCAATCGTTCAGAAAGGTCCTGCTGCCTTTCTGGTAGAGGCCGGTTTTACTCCCCAGGCCTGCAGATTTGAAGATCTAGTGGAGGATTTTTATTTATCATGGATAAGTGCTAGCGCTAGTTAGCATAGCCACATAGCTGTGTACCAAGACACACGTCGACATACTGATAAATAAAACAACAAGAAACACTAAATCTGTGACCAATCGTTCAGAAAGGTCCTGCTACAGGCGCCTCTCTGTCAGGATCAGATTCTGGATCAGATTCAGAGGGTTGAAGTAACGTGATCTCTGGGCAGCCGTGTATATTCAGCCAACATGTAAACATTAGATCAACGTGCTGGAGAGCCGAGGCACATCCACTTCCTGAGGGGGCGTGGTCAGAGAGAAAACAGAGTGTTCTGAAGAGGTTTGAAGAAGAGGGGTTTTCAGGCATGCCAAAATCTGATTTCAAAGTGTTTTTTTGAGCATAAACTTTAAAGACATGTTTTGGGGACCTCTTAGACCAATATATATTGATGATAAAAGCGTGATATGTCACCTTTAATATCACTGTAAAGGTGATTTATCTGATGTCATACAGAGATGGCATCTGACACCAAGGCTGCGAGACTCAAAAGGCTACTCTGGATGAACCTCTTTGAAAGGAAACACGACCTGGTAAAACAGGGAGAGATGGTTGGTTACTTTGCTGATTCTGTGCTCTCGTTTAAATCATTACTTAAAACGTACTTTTATCGGAGAGCATTTCCTGACTTTATTTGATCAAAAGTGTCTTGCACAGGGTCCTGTTTTTATTATTATCATTATTATTATTATTTTTCTTTAATTTCAATTTTGTATTTTGTTTTCTTATTTATTGTTATTTTTATTTATCTATTTCTATTTTTAGGTTTTCTTTCAATAGTTATGCAGAATGCACTAACTGGATGGTCCTGTTAAATGTCTATGATTTTGCACCTGTCATTTGAAAGCATTGTAAAGCACTTTATAATGCATATTTTGAAAGTGCTCCATAAATAAAGATTATTATTATAATGATTTCATTATTATTTTTATTTCTTATATGGGAGAAAAATGACTTTTCAACTTGATATAAAATGTTAGAAAACTCAGAGTCAACATAAGCATACAGAAAAGGGGAATAAAAATGTGGTTGTTGTTGTTGGAGTACTTCAGCTCCTTTGTTAGGGCTGAGAGGATTGAGTTCCCACTTCGAGCACCCCTCATCCATCCTGACCCAAACACAGGATAAAAGTTGTACGAGAGTTGAAATTGTAAAGCATGAACTTGTAAAAACTTTAAGGCTTATCTTGGCTGTGAGAGATAACATAGATCAGGAGAGTTAAGAGGGTCATTCTACAAGCTATGTTTTTCCCATTCTCCGATTTAATTGAATTCTGTTCGTGTAAATAAATCTCTGGTAGAATTAAGAGACATTAAGGTCCCAAACGCTCTGAATCAATAGCTGTTGAATTAGTTTTGCAGACTATAAGAACAAAAAGTCAAAAAGAGGCAAACAGGGCAAACAGCCAGCGGGGCCACTATTACAGAAACAGTTTATAAGTTGATGGATGAGTGGCTGAATGCTTCTATTATAACTCTGGCCGGCCTTTAAAACCCAGCAGCTAAATTAGATGAAGACTGGACAGATTGGAGTCCAGCCTTTATACTGACTGACTGGCATAGAAACTCAGCTGCTGGCTCCTCTTTACAACATTGTTCATGGTGCCAAGTCTTGCTGAGTCTGCTTCAAGAGAGCAAGCAGCAGCTCTCTGTGTTAAAACAAAGAGAGAAATAATGAAATGCACGGCTAATTTGCATATTTGATCGGAAAGTTCTGATGGGTCATTAGAGGTCGCGCAGTTTTTAAATTCCCATGTTTACAGAATAAATAACAGTGTGGAATAATGATGAAAAAGTAACAAATAAAAGGTTGTTTGGAACAAGTTGGAGGTCAGAATAATTAAACTAGTGTTAAGTGTGAGGCTGAAATCATATCCCTCGTTCAAATCACTCCAAAAGTGATAACAAGAGTCGTCTACTATCTTTAGATGCAGCAGATTTAATCCTGCAGATGATCCCTCTTACATAACAACAGATTTCCTGCAGTGGCTGTCATCTATGCAACCTCTCACCTGCGCCCGGCCCGGGAGGATTCCCTCATTAACACATTAACAGACTCGGCAGGTTTGTGGAAACACAAAGCACTTACATCTTCAGATTCAAAGACATGGCATATCATCTTGTACTGCTTCTTTGCCTCCGGTGCCCCTGGTGTAGTTTCGATGCAGTCCTGCGAGGCCGTGCGTGGCATCCTGCGCCTTGCCATCAGCACGACGATGTTCCCAATGTCAGCAATGTAGGATATGGTGCGGAGCGCGTTGTCCATCATCGTCTCCTGTGGGATCAGAATCACAAATCAGAGGAGAAATCATCCCTTAAACGATAATCCTGTTCTTATAATAGTGAACGGCTCAGTGTGGTGATAAAATGTGTGTTTTTAAGCTGAACAGCAGAGGAGCAGACTGCTACGATGATGTCATCTGAATATAAAGCTGCTCCAGAGATAATGAAAAATAGACTGTAACTGAATGACAGCAGCCATGTTTACTCTCCCGTCATATGAACACATTTTTGATTCACGACTGTGAGCCAGGAAATCAAATTAATTCAGTGTGTGGAACAAACAAAAAAAAAGCATATGAACACGGAGACATTTTAATAATTCAGCGCCTCAGGACCTACTCCCAAAAAGCTGATGATGTCATCGATGCAGGTCTGTATTCACTGCTGCACAGCTGATAGAGATGACATGGTTTATGACTGTACACCAGGACAAAACAGCAACAGCGGTGCATTGTAATTCGAGTCTTTGTGCCTTGTTTAGCTAATTTTGTGGAGATCAGAGACTTAGTCATTACTTTTGGTTAGAATTCTTTTGAATATATTTAATATTCTCACTTAAATGTCTTTTTACGTTCTTCTAACTTGTCAGAATATCTGTGCCTTTAAATGTCCTGCTGTAGTTAATTGTGATGCAGGATGAGGAGCAACAGATTTTCTGACCGTAGCTTTGCTTCGATTTGTAGTTGTGTACCTTTTTAGGAAAGTAGAATTATCTTTCTTTAGTAAACAAGTTCATAGAGACTAGAGAAGAGCTTTTTGTTTGTTAGCTGTCGATATTTTGAATAAATTCTTTAATTTTATATCGGCATCCCTTTCAGTTTTTGGAATACATGCACCTGAACCTGTTTTAGAAAGCTCGAGTCAGAAACATCACGTCCTGCAGAGGAGGCAAAGAAGATTTTTGCTTAAAGCTGCCATTAAAATTAGCATGAAAGAGACTCAGTAATTTAAACCACTACTTAAGGGTGCTGCTGCTGGACAATGAGGTATTAAAACAATACACAATATGCACCAATAGACAAAACACTGCATCACAATACAACTGACAAATGATATAACAATTAATAAATCCCCACAGTGAGCCTCTTGTCAGCGCTTTGAGGTTTTATTTTTGAAGTAGTTACTCTTCTGTTTCTGATCATTTTTTCTACATGTGTGCTGGATATATGTTTCCTTGCTGCCTGATCCTTTAAAGGCATGGAGTGAGACCACAGTGTTTGTGATTACAAAACAAAAACATCCATAAAGGCCTTCTTTAGATTGGATTCAACACTAGTGTATGATCTGATTACAGTCCCGTACTGTAAATTAGATTTTGAACACACGATCATCCGTAACAAAACAAACAGGAGCACAAAAAAAACTGGAGAGGGCTTTGGATATCAGAGTGTTTTTGTTGATGAAGCTAAGTGATCTGAACTGCGTAATCATGTTTGTTCACTCAGCTGAATAATTGTCCTGTGTCATAATGAAGATTATATGAGGCATTGTTTCTGCACACAGCTATGGAGCTGCCGTCGAGAGGACGTGGACTTACAAAGACGACAAATCAGTGGGTGGAACTTGTATTTGTTCATGTTTACGATAAAATCATAAATGTATTTTAGTTCACCTCATGTTGAGCTTGATGGTTTTATTCATTCAGCATTAATTAGTGTTGTTGTTGCAGCCACCTTTAGAGATGGTCACATTATAAATCAATGCCAGAAACCACATGAGAGCTGCATCATCGAGCGGGTAAATTGCAGAAGAAAGCTTTTTAATCAGAACGTCTCTTTGAAAGAGGATCAGGACCAGTGGCAACCAGATGGAAAAGGGAGGAAGATCCACACTGCATTGCAGCACATTGGTTTCTGCCAGGCTGCTGCCCACACACACACACACACACACACACACACACACACACACGCACACAAACCGCATTCTGACAGCTAGACAGCAGCTCAGACTGATATACCGCACATGACTCATCTATCACATGTACATTTTAGTGCTACTGTGAGCCCGACGCTCTATATATGATCCAAAAGAACTGCAAAGCCCTCAGAAGCGCTTCTGCTTCTATCAAAGACTCGACCTCTTCTGAAGACTTGAACTGCTGTTTCTCACAGCGTCTCCGAGTAGAGCTGAAAGGCGAGAAAACTTTGACAAAGTACCTGCGAGAGTGAGGAGGAGCCCTGATACACGTACTCATCTGACAGACTTTAATGTTTTAGTCAAAAAGACATTCAAAAAGTCAAACGATGAGTTGGATAAGTGCATCGTTAAGAAATGAAGAAACAAAACAAAATTGAAAGCAGTCTGTAAAGAGCGCAGGAATGAATCTGAAAACTTGAGATAGAATGTGTGCACTTCTGGTTCCCTCATCTCAAACAGTGTTCTGTTGTCTCTTGTTCTGTTGTCTCTTGTTCTGTTGTCTTTTGTTTATTTCTTACACAGGATTTGGGTTAGATGTCTGGAATGAAAGACCACAGCTTTGGAGATTTTCTTGTTTTGTTTCTCGGCATAAATTTGTCTGTAAATCCAAAGCAGAAACCTCTGATGTTGAAAAATGCAGCCAATGCAGAAGTACAAAAAACTGCAGCCACCCCTGAGGCTGGCTCTTAAAGTCGAGGAGAAAGTGCACACTTACAGGAGAATTAAACATGTTTCCAGTTTGGCACACTGAAAAAAAAAGGATTTGGTCTCTGGAACTTATTTTTTATTCATTTTAAATGCATGAGGTGGAATTTTTCCATTGTAACTCATCCCTTTGGATTAAATAAAGGCTAAGAGTTATGCAAGTTAACATTTCCAATATGGCGACCACCATTGCTGGGCTTCTTCATGCTTATGAAGAAACCACTAGGTGACACCTCTGAGACTACAACCATGTTTATACAGCCTCTGGTAAACACACCACTTGTAAATTGTGACACATGAGGCTGAGGTTGTTTGGAGATTTGATCTCATTGCACTGATCAGGGACAAGTTAGAAAGTTGATGTCCAAAGCATGTGGTTTAGTCTGAAGTTTAAGGGCTTGAACCAGCTCTTAGGTTTAGACTTCCGGGGGAACTGACACTGGGATTCACTCTCTCTCCTCTCTCTCCTCTCTCTGCCTGTCACTTACTTTAACTCTTCCTGTCCCATTTAAGTTACTAACCATAGTCCTTTCTGGAGTCCCTGAGCTCCCTTGTCTCGTAGGTTCCACTGGATCTCTCTGTTGTAGATGGCCTGCTGCTGTGGACGTGCCAGACTCCAGCTGCTACAACTACTACTATCCATCTCACCACTATCATCTCTCTCTCCAACCTGGTCTCTGCAGATGTGTGTCTAACATGAGTCTGGTCCTGCTGGAGGTTTCTGCCTGTTAAAGGAAGTTTGTCCTTGCCACTGTAACTTGCTAAATGCTGCAAAGTGCTCTGCTCTGAGATCAGATTGAGTCCTGTCTGTAAGATGGGACTGGATCTTATCCTGTCTTGATGTTTGGGCTTTGTTAATAATAGAACATAGAGTACAGTCTAGACCTACGTTGTTTGTAAAGAGTCTTTAGATAACATTTGTTGTGATTTGGTGCTATACGAATAAAGACTGATTGATGTATGTGACTTTACAGTAGTTAGAGTTTAGTGGCCTGAGCTGAGTTTTTACTTCTGGTAATTCTATTTTCACCACCAAAAACATGAAAGTGGAGTTAATAAGAAAATCTTGCTGAGGAAAACATAAGCCTCATAGACTTTTTTAGCTGCAGAGCTTAATTACTGCAGAAGTCCATTAGCATTCAGTTGAGAAAAACCAGTACGCTAACCTTTTAGTAAGCTTGAAAAAATATATCATCACAGCAGGATTTGATCATGAATTTTAAAAACACAGCAGCCTTTTAACAAATGACTCATTCAGTTCAGATGCAGGTGGTTTTGGATAATCATACTGCTGTTTAGGTATGAAGAAATTATTCTGTACCAAATATACAAGGTTGGCAGATTGTGGTGCACTCAAACAGCTTGCACTGCGACACGGACAGATGTTTCGTGCAGCATTTCTAGGCTTTTGCAAATTCTGTCAGTGACATCATGAGATGAAATAAATAAATAAAAAACAATCAGTGGCGAGCTTTCATAACAAGTGGTGTGTGTGTCGACAGTTATAGGACGCAGTTATGTCAGCAGTGACACACCCCTGTTATGCAGTCCTGTGAGGCTTAATGGGTGCAGAGATTTTATTCACACAAGTGTAAGAGAGTCTTTGGACGGGATCCAGAGACTTCTGCTCGCTGGTACTCACCTGTGAGTCTGCATTGAGGACTTTGATCCTCTGGGTGGAGATGAACAGGTCGACCTCAGTCAGGGTTGTAGCATCCCCGTCTGCACTCTGCAGCAAGATAAAGGAAACAAAAGAGTTTGTCAGATCGTCTCCCTTGACTTTGACTGTTCAGGGTGTTTGTTTGTACCTGCCTTGTCTGCTCATGATAAACATGTGTTTGTGTTAAAAGCAGGAGAGTATTAGTTTAGATATCTGCATGCATGAAGAGTTAAGGCTCCATCTTGAGAGATGCTTGTTACATGGACAGGTTGTTGAGTCTTGAGGTGAGGTGAAACAAGCAGAAAAAGCAAGCGTTTGGCAGTGGTGTTAATATACATCAACTGTCCTGGCACGAGGACGCCGAGCTGGCACAGAAACACAAGACAGCTTAGCACTAAACCCTGACCAGCTGGTTGTTTTACCAGCGAGAGCAATGCAGCCTCAGCACAGAGCAAGCATGCACACATTTCCTTTCCCTCCTTCTCCACTGTGACGGCTTATAAAACTGTATTTGCTTTTTGCCTAATTAAAACTGCCTGATGCACTCTGAAATATGTCACTGATGCTAAAAATATTAATCAAACACATACAGTTGTAATTAGCGCTGCATGTATTTGAAACTATGGCTTGTACCAGTCATTAGCACTGTTATTTCTAACTCCACTAATTGACTCAAGATGCACAGGTACAAACAAATGATTCGGTGTTATAAATCAGATTCTTGTGCAGCTTGTTTTCCAGTGTCAACTTTATTAAGAATGAGTTCCTAGAGTTTGTTTTAGCTGCAAACAAAACAAGTCTGCATTTTTTTACATCATGTTAGCATGTAGGCGCAGCTAACTGATTGTGTAAACATCAGTGAACGCAGCCGGTCTCACCATTGGAGTCCATTTAAAGCATTGCTCTTAAGGGGAGGTTACAATCAGATTTTACTTTGATTGTAATCTGTGTGATCGATGCTTTTAACTGGATGTCTACTAAAAAAAGGAAGGATTAAAATGTGCTACAGACATAAAAACAAATGAATATTGGATCATGCATGAGTGGAATCCATAACAAGGTCTATTTCTTCAAATATTGAACTTATATATGTATTGTTATATATCCTGAGTCGTTTATTATGAGGCCTAAAACTCATACCTGCTGCTCTCAGGTGATAATCCTAATCCACCAAGGTGTTGACAGCATAAAGACATGATCTAGGAATTATAGCAAGGGTAACTTTTTACTTCAGACGAGAAAGAGTTTATTAACTACAGAAAAGTTTGGCCTGCACCATAAAACAAACCCCTACATTTGTTGTGATTTACTGTATGACTAATCTACCCAAACACACCACTGAACCTCCTACTCTTCTTATTCTTGAGTAGAATATAAAAAATCTAAAATCTTTCACTGCAAAATCATATTTATAGCATTTATATCTTTATCCTTGACTTTATCCTGTGCTCATATACAGAGCAAAGAACTGATTGAATAATTGAATCTCATATTTCTAAAGAACTACAGCTTGTGTTAGTAAAGACCTAGACCATCTTTGGGTTCGCCAGACTCTCAAATCTATTTTGAATAATGCTGAATGAGACAAATGTGGTTTCAAAGAAATGCTGAGAATGTCCGCTGTAACTGAGTTTTAAAACTTGTTGATAGGATAAGCAGTCCAAAAGTTGTCAAACATTTAAGAACAAGTAGCCCGCGGCGGCTGTATAGGTCTTTGAGGGTTAATGAAGTACAATACCACAAGTTATTTTACTACTTAAGTGTGTTATTACTCTTAACATCTATTAAATCAGTCTGGGGAAAGGAGTCCAGCACGGGTCTCTAAATTGGTAAAAGCAGTTAGAAGTAAATTAAAACAAATAATCAGGCTGATTTTGAACTTGACCTTGAATTTAAATGTTCAGTTTAATGTTAATTGTTCCTGCGATCAGGCTGATAAGAATCTGAAACCATATTTCATTCAATATAAGATTTTATATCAATTTGGGTGCTTATGCAAATTAGGATGAGCAAGACACCAACATGGTGTGATCATCCTGTTGGGATTTTAATTCCCATAACCACACACTCATCAAATATTATCCCTTACTGGAACAACACACAAATTTTGATCCCAGGAAACTGCTACAGAGTGTTTGCACAGGTCGAAACAGAGTGATAATGGCACTACATTAAAAACAACGTAATTATTACAGACTAAAGTTTCTTTCCAGTTTCCTGTAGATGCTCACACCTTAATCCTTGGTTTAATGTTAAGTCCTTGCACAAGAACATGCTATATTCATGTCATTTAAATATTCTATTTTAGTTGTGCATATTGGACAGTAAAGAGACAGTTATAAAATCAGCTGTGATTGTTTAGGGTGACTGCAGTTTGAGTAATATCCTTTAAGACTTATCAAAGACTCACTGCCAAATGTTAACGTCTTCAAAAAACAAAACATTTGTCCTTATTCTTAAAGATATATCCAAGATTTCTTTGACTAAATAAACACGACAGAGGCGGCAAAAACATAGATGAGAGAAGAAACACAAAAACAGGCAGAATATGAATGAAAAACCAAAAGAAGAGAGTGGAGGGGAAAACGGCCACAGGGTCTTCCTTTTGCTCTGTTTATTACACACCGCCTTTTTCTTGATTTTGGCAGCCTTCTGTACCCTCTGGCAGGCAGGCAGGCAGGCAGGCAGGCAGGCAGGTAGGTAGGCAGGCAGGCAGGCGTTGGGACAGGACAAGGTCAGCAGATACAGGAGCACGAAAAACAGGAGGAAGAAGGAGGAGGAAATAAGGAAGGTAAATAAGGGAAGGTAAGACAGTAAAGCCCCAAACCAAACGGCAGGTGTGCTATCGCTAATCTCAGCAATAGAGAGAGAGAGAGAGAGAGAGAGAAAGAGAGAGAGAGAGAGAGAGAGAGAGAGAGAGAGAGAGAGAGTGTAAGAGAGAGAGAGAGAGAAGGAGGAGTGTGTGAGTGTTTGTGAAGATAGCGGTTGCACAGCCGTGTTGGTTATCAGATATAAATCAAAGCAGCAATTACAGAGGGTAATAATTGCTTTTTTTCTGTTTTGAACACAACAAATCAAAAGCGTGCAGACATGAATCGACCGTGTTCCTGCACTTTTCACATCTATAATATAAATTAAGGGTCTGGATGGTAGTTTGAAGATGTTTTTGTCATATGAGTAACATTTTAAGTGCTGGCTTTGTGCTCAAAACATTCAGGGAGAGGAAAACAGACGGTAACTCTTCCAAAACGTCAATCTATGCCCAGTCTGAACTGCTTACACTGCTACTACCCCAGGTTAATGTCACGGTTTAAATGCTATGACTATTAAAGAAAACTTGTTTAAATGCAACCAACAACCTGAAGCTCAACTTGTTCAACTACATGACATGAATTATGTTGGAAAGATGTTGTAAGGTGTTCTACTGCTGCTGCAGAAAGACACCAGCAAAGTGACAGCATTGTTAATGGAAGTGTATTGCATTGATATGTGAAAACTAATGTAGCTCTGTTTCTCTGAATTAACAAGATACTACGCGCCTCAGTTGCACTCTATGAGGATCCAGCATTTATTGATTTTTAATATTATCTATCTATATTGTCTGATTGTCTCTTGAGTCACCACGTAGCCAGCTTTAATGCAGCATGCCGTATCTGCTCAGCTGATCCTGGAGGAATGCTGCAACTGAAGGAGATCAAAACGGGCCTTATGTCTAAACAACTGAAAAGTCCAAAGGTGCTGCGCAAAGTTGACAAACTAATAACAACACTATCAATTATAGTTGGTTCTGGTTCTGTTTGCTTGACTTGGTTCTGGTTCTGTTTGCTTGAGTTTGGTTCTGGTTCTGCTTGCTTGAGTTTGGTTCTGGTTTGCTTGAGTTTGGTTCTGGTTCTGTTTGCTTGAGTTTGGTTTTGTTTACTTGAGTTTGGTTCTGGTTCTGATTGCTTGAGTTTGGTTGAGTTTGGTTGAGTTTGGTCCTGGTTCTGCTTGCTTGAGTTTGGTTCTGGTTTGCTTGAGTTTGGTTCTGGTTCTGTTTGCTTGAGTTTGGTTTTGTTTACTTGAGTTTGGTTCTGGTTCTGATTGCTTGAGTTTGGTTTTGTTTACTTGTTTGGTTCTGGTTCTGATTGTTTGAGTTTGGTTCTGGTTCTGTTTGCTTGAGTTTGGTTTTGTTTACTTGAGTTTGGTTCTGGTTCTGCTTGCTTGAGTTTGGTTCTGGTTTGCTTGAGTTTGGTTCTGGTTCTGCTTGCTTGAGTTTGGTTCTGGTTTGCTTGAGTTTGGTTCTGGTTCTGTTTGCTTGAGTTTGGTTCTGGTTCTGTTTGCTTGAGTTTTTTTTTTTTTACTTGAGTTTGGTTCTGGTTCTGCTTGCTTGAGTTTGGTTCTGGTTTTGTTTACTTGAGTTTGGTTCTGGTTCTGATTGCTTGAGTTTGGTTCTGGTTTTGTTTACTTGAGTTTGGTTCTGGTTCTGCTTGCTTGAGTTTGGTTCTGGTTCTGTTTGCTTGAGTTTGGTTCTGGTTCTGTTCTGTGGATAGGTTTGCAGTTTTTGTTGATTTGTACAATAAAAAAGTTTGATTAAAATACTTAAAAGTAAGAATGGTTTTGTAACAGAATAAATGCACAAAATTGGGCAATTCTAAGGCTTCTCATAAAAACAGTGTACGTAAAATGGTTTTCAACGCACAAACCATTAGTTTTTGTAAAGTTAAGTTAAAACATACGGCTTCAAAAGATCAAATAGAGACAAGCTGTCGGCCATTAGTACAGTGAGGGACAAGTGGGTAGAGCAACTTCCACTACTCTATAACCCAGGCCCTAATGTCGCAGTGGATGAAAGGCTAGAGGCGTTCAGAGGTTCCTTCCATTTTAGGCAATATCTGCCTTCCAAACCAGCTAAATACAGCATAAAAACCTGGGCAGCAGAAGAGGTGTCTCCTGTTAATTTATCAACATCACTTCATAAACAAAAATCAAAATGAATAAAAATCTATGTCATGTAAAACTATTGTATTTATATTTAAGTCTTTCAAATGTACATTAAAAAAAGCTTTAACATGAATTTTCATAAAAAAAAGAGTGAGTTATCCTCATTGAACCATGATCTGTGAGGATTAAAGAACACCATTGCACTAAATATTGATTTAAATGGTTAGTAATGGAGTTAATAATGAGATTAAACAATTTTTATTGAGATTTTTTTTAGTTCCGACACTTCTGGATAATTCAACATGCCCCGGGTCAAGTTGACCCACGAACATTATTGCTGTCCCTAGAAACGAACATAACAGGAGGGTTAAACCCAAAGTTAATAAAACTGTATTAATCTGAACAACAGAGGCATGTTTACTTCCTTGTGTTGCCTTTAGGTGCTGCTGGGATTTTATTGTTTGCTGTTTGTTGTAAATACAGAAAAGAATAACAGAATTTTTTTCTCATGTGACTGCAACATGCTTCTGTATTTTATGAAGGTTAGATTGGATGATTGATTCCATCACTACCATATTTTCTGGAAGACCAGATAGGTAGAAATTCTTGAACATATTCATAATAACTTATTTAGAGTCAACATCTTTAACAGGGTGGAATATAAATGAAGAAATAATAGGTAAAGGGGTGCAGGTGGCCTAATGGTCTAAACAGTCCAAAAATATAACTTAAAAAAAAATAATAATAAATGGTAAAAATAAAGCAGTTACAAAGAAACAGCTGAAAACTGAGCCACCCTTTATTGATGAATGGATCAAAATAATACATGACCATGTTCCAAAAGGACAGATTAACCAAATCAGACTCTAAGATCAGACTTTATCTTGTTCTTATTTCCCTGAACTAATTGTGCACAATGGATAGTCCTGCAGTCATATTGATGCTAAGGTTCTGAATTAAAAGTGAAAGCTCCTCAAATAAAGAATTAAAAAAACAATCAACAAACTCACTGAAGCCAGAGAAGGGATAAAGCCCTTCGCAAGGATTTCAACAGTGTGCTTTGGGGTTTGCTCACTGGGCTGCATAAAAAAGTCAAGTCACTATGTTTGGAATTAAACAGCTTAGATCAACATGGCGGCAGTTTTACACGGCTAATGTGCTAACAGCTTGATTAGCTCATCAGTTATTCTGGTCTTGGCGCGGTCCCTGCAGGGGTTCATCTTACACTGATAATCTTTCGCAATACTCTGTAATCTTTCAAAATCAACTCTTTCTGTACTTTATAAAGTTCACGCTGAGCCGCTGCCACTCTCTCCATCTGCCATCGACCAGAGGAAATAATCTTGACCTTCATTTCATTACAGAGTGTGAGACTGGAAGTCTGCCCGAGCCACTGTGCCGAGCTGCTGCTGCTGCTGATATGGAAGTAGAGAGGAGGGGAGAAAAAGGAGCGGGGTGAAAACAGCCCAAAGGGGAGAGGCTTTTTTTGGGATTGCAAAGTTTCTCCATGATCAGCTCTCACGCAAGACAGACATCTGAGGTTTTTCAGCAACATCTATGAGGAGCTGAGCAGGGAGGGGATAGTGAGCAGGAGAGGGAGAGAGGGGGCGAACGAAGCTCTATAAATATTACATCAAACAGAGTGAACATCATGCCAAAAAGATCTGCATAATTAACCTACACAGCCTTTCTACACGTTACCTGGAACACTACTTTCATCACTACAGGTCCTAAATGCTTGTATGTACCCCGCGTGTGCTTGTTGAGGTTAATTTGGAGCAATACAAACAAGCGTGTTGGCACATTAATGAACGTGGGATCACCTTTTTAAGTAGTCGCCTGTGTCCATTTCAAAGTCAAAGATTAAATGTGGTTTTATGTACAGCAAAGCCACTCGTTTTTCCACGAGGGACATATCAAGGAGATAATGGACGACTTCTTGTTCAATGGACCCGTTCCAAGCAGGAGGAAGCATTAAAAGAGAATAGGCAACTGTTGCCATGGTTTCATCCTGACAAGACTTTTTTCACAGGGAGGGAAATTGTGCATGAAAGAGTGAGTGAGAGAGAGGAGAAGCAGATGAAGACGGGGAGGAAGAGGACTTTTGGGGGTGAAACCAGCCAACAGGCTAAAAGTCTATCAGATCTGCTCTGTCACTTTCCCTCTCACCATTATTTGATCTATAACACCCTTTGATTGATGCCCCCTTTCATATTAAACTGATATCTACAAAATGTGATCCCTCTTTGTTTAAAGCAGCGACTTGGAGGATTTGGTTGGCTTGACGTCATTTCAGTCATTAATGCGCTAAATGTTTGAACACATTGGTGGGTTCACAGAAGACTCACGGTTCCTAGATCCTGAGCCTTTCATAGTATTGTTATAAGTAGGGTATTACTTCCTACCATCTAATGTGATTGCATTTACATCACTGATAGCACAGAGTTTGATCCTTGTTAAATGGAAGGCTGCTGGTCCCCCTCCTTTATACAGTGGATTAAGGAAGTTCTATGGACACCATTCATTGAGTACGTTGACAAACTTCCATTCCCAGTCTTTTAATGTACGTGACAACACACCTACTTATGGTGTGTTGTGTCTTTGTATGTCACATGGTGTTTCACTGTTCTTTGAATCTGAATCTATTTTTAAAATTGTAAAACACTTTGATTGAATGCACTCTATACATAAGATTATTATTACTGTTGTTGGTGTTGTTGTTGTTGTTGGTGTTGGTGTTGGTGTTGGTGTGTGTGTGTGTGTGTGTGTGTGTGTGTGTGTGTGTGTGTGTGTGTGTGTGTGTGTGTGTGTGTGGGTGGGTGTGGGTGGGTGTGGGTGGGTGTTGGTATTGGTATTGGTATTGGTGTTGGTATTGGTATTGGTGTTGGTGTGAGTCTATATGTCGGTGAAGGTGTATGGTGGACAAGTGTAAACATGTCAGAGTGGGTGTAAGGGATACCCACTACCTGTGAGATCAAATTAACATAACTGTAATGTGAATGAACAACACAGGATCTATGAAATTAAATTTGATTTCTTTGTTTTGTTTCTGTCTTTTGCTTGTTTGTTGTGTTTTTATTTTTATTTTATTTTTTATTCTTTGGAATCAAGACGACTAATTATTTGAATCACAGGATGTACTGATGTATTTGGACCTGTACACTCAATAAAATTAAATTATATAAAATAAAAAAAATATTATTACTATTATTATTATTGTCCCCATTTTGCAACTGACCTGGGTTTACTTGCTCTCCTTTCTATCAAATACGAGCATTTTATATAACTTGTTAGTACCTCACAGCTGAAATGTGTTTTTGTGTTATTCATTTATTGGTTTGTTTGTTTATCTATTTATTTATTTATTTATCTATTCATTTATTATGTTTATTTTTGGGGTTTTAAAAAACAATTTCAATGTAACTTATTTATTTTTTATGATTTATTTATTTTTTATCTTGTGTAATTTGTTCAAATTCATGACCACTTATTTAGGGCCCTTTGTTGGCAATATTACGGTATTGTTATAAAATATAAATACAGTGTTAAAGAAGAAAAGTTAATATGACAAATTTGTTATGATATATAACAGAACAAAACTCACTTGAAACAATGTCTGAAAAACTGCCAGATATGATAAACTGCAACCAAATCTTGAGTCTGGTTTGTTTTGATATGCTCCAACAGTTTTAAATGGTTCAAATGAACAAATTAGTAACTCTCTTAGATGAAGACTTCATTTTATTTAGGAGACAACAAGCAAGACTGAAACTTCATTTTTCTTTTTTTCAACAGAAAATGTTGTCTGTATTGCTCAATTTAAGGATTCAAAACAAGTGTTTTTTTGTGTTCATACTAAAACTCTTGTTCAGTATTTGCTCAAAGATTGCTCATTTAATGATCGTGCTGCTTCTAATCTTGACATTTACATTTCTGGCATAATTATATATAATTACTTTGAGTCATAACAAGTAAGCCCAAGTCCTTTAAGCAACAAATTAATATACAATGCAACTCATGTTCTAGCTCTAGGACCACTAATTCTAATTTTAAAGAGACGTCAAAGAACGACGCATCAGCCTGAGAAATGAAAGGACAGGATTTGGGGAGAGGGGGACGATCTGAAGTTTTAAAAGCCAAAATTTGAGCCCATGCATTTCTGCAACCAAACATGAGGAACGTTAAAAACAAGGTTAATATGAACACATGTAAACAGTTTCAATACACCACAACAGATCTCTCACTGCTATGAAGTGTGTTTGCTTTTCATGCTCTTCTCATGTTTGCTGATTTTATGCACTTTGAAACGAATCAATAAAACCCTGCTACAGCACAGAAAGTTCCTCCGTCTCTCTTTCTCTACTTTCCTCAAGCTTCGGCTTTCTAAAAGTAGAATACTGCACGGGAGGTCATTTAATATTTAGAAATACAGCCAAGCCTTGTGTTCACATGGGAGGGAGATAAAAGAGACTGGTGTATGGGTAGCAACTGTGCTCTAAAACATCAGCACTGCATTATGTCATCACGTCACGAAACAATCTGCTTTGATCAAACAAGTCTTAGTCCACGAAACAGACGGAGGAAAAAAATCTTCAAGTCTTACTTCTGCTGAAATATGGAGATGGTGAGTAGCTGTTGGACACGAGCACTTTAGGGGGAGTAACCGTGATGAACACATCAATCAAGCTAATCCAAATGAATATGAATGCACTGGTTCCAATTCAGAGTTCTTCTTCTGAAACTGCAACTGAAAATCATCATCACAGCAACATAAAGAACAGCAGGGTGCAAGAGTCATCAGGAGAAATGTAAGGCTCGCCTGCCAGCAGTCCCATTATCACAGCAGCTGAGTGTCGGCCCTGCAGTCCAATCCAGCCAACTTCTATCTGCCCTACAAGAGCACTCACGCTGAATCCACTTTGACCATAAAGCCTTGATTTAGACACAGGCAGCCCCATTATCCATGTAAATTTCATAACGAGCAAACTGGACCTCACTGAAAACGAATAAAACCTCATAATAACCATTGAGTTTGAACGGTCAGCCATTAAGACAATATGCTGGAATTATAGTCCTCCTCTTGTTTGTCTGAAATGGACAACAAAAAGCATCTAACATTTGCATTATTAGGCATAATTAGCAGCTGGACACATATGGAACAAACCAGACTATAATATCATGCTGTCACCTCTGGGAAGAGGAGAGAGAACTGACATTGTTTAAAAGGGCGGGACAGCAAATCAACAACACTAAATGGATGCTGTCACCTGGGATGTGAACAAAACCTTGCAACAACACCTTTTAGAGTCTGAATTAAGTTTCAGGAGGACCACAATTTAAATATATCCTCTGGGCCCCTCCAATGACTCGGGTAGTTTGTGACACTACCAACACAAACCTCGAAGCAAAGTGTTTGTCTGTACAGCAAGAAAGTAATAAGAATATTCAGAGGAGAGGGTGTTTTGTCAACTAAAACAAGTGCTTGATTTAATGGATATAAAGGCACCCTACAGAAAAAAGCCTCTTGGCATGATTGTAGGAGTTGTTTCTTGTTTGTCATATAAATCTATTTAATTAAATCCATTTAAGTTGCAGCTTTGAAAAGAGTGCCGACATTAAGGATGACTAAAAGCTGAGAACTGGATGCTCTCCTGACACTCCCTACTACAGAAACCAAGTGATTCCTGGCATTAAGCAATCAGAGGAGAAACAGCCCGGGACTAAAAATGTATTTTGTATGTCCACCTCATCTGGGGAAACATAAAGATAAGATGAATCTGACCAAAGAAGACTTAAAATAAGGGCGCTGTTAAAAACACAATTCAAACAAGGAGACAAAAACACACAGCCATCCTTTGATGTCGGAGGCTTGTGTGAGGAATAAACCGAACGAGAAATGAAAGTCACAGACTGTCTGTCTTCAAAAGTAACTGCAGAGCGTTTTATGATGACTTTCGTTTTTTTTTCTCTTTAAACTTTGTTTTGTTTGTCTTGTTCATTCTCTTTGGTCTTTCATTCCCGCTTCCCCTCACTTTCTTTTGAAGATCTGTCGACCACTGCTCTCTCCCTGTTTCCCTCTTTTTCTTCAACTAGAGAGAATATTTTTTTTCAAATGCAACACATGAAAAGAAATGTCCCTCCCTTTTCCCTGGTATTAAAACAAGGGATGGGCTGTACTTCTTTTTGTGAATGAAGCTTCAAACAATTTAAAGCAGGTTCACTTTCTGTGTTTTACCAATCAGCTAAATGTAGTCCTGCAAACTCCTCAGAATGAAGTTTCTACATTTGCAACAACAGCCTGAATTTACAATTCAGTCCCTGGTATTTTGATCAAAATGCAGGTACAGTTCCTCAAGTTCCCTTAAAAGTTCTTGGTTAGTTGGAAAGACTTTGTGGTGGAAACTAGCTTTTAGCTCCTGAATATTTTTTGTCGAATAAGATAAACAATCTCATAGTAAGGCAGTTCTTGTTTCTAGACCAATGTGTTTTTCTTTTTTACCTCTACATGTTTTGACTACAAACCTCCTGCAGTCTTCTTCATGAGAGGCACATGGTGACGTGACTTGTCTGTCAGCTGATTTAAAGGAGGTCTGGTCGTCCTACCTGAAACGGCGGGGCGACCACGCTGCCTGTTGTCCAACAGTTTTAGAAATCCATAATATCTGCAACCCTCACCACACTGACCGATGGCCTCACTGAAACTGCAACCTGGAACAACTTTGTTCAGCTACAGCAACAAATCGGACATCATCATCATCCTCGGCCCCAAAACATCTCCCTCACTATTAATTATGCCACTCTGTCTCCATCACCCCATATTCGTAACCTCGGCATCATTTTAGACCCCAACCTCACTTTTGGACAGCATATCACCCACATCTCCAGAATTCTTTCACCTGAAAAACATAGCCTCACTCCGCCCACTACTCTCCTTCTCTGCCGCTGAAACTGTGATCTATGATTTCATCACCTCCAGAATAGACCACTGTCACATTGGACTTCTACCAGATCCGTGTCCAGTCTGTCTCTGATCTGCTGCGGTCCAGCTCCATGCTCTCTCGTCGGTCAACACCCAGCAGTTGCGTTCTCAAAACGCAGCACGGAGCAGGACCGCCGGACAGCTGGAGTCATGTGATGAAGGTTTTCCCACAGTAATTACTGAGTCAAGGATTCTCCTCTTCCTCTCCTCACCCATGTTGTCTTTATGGTCCTCTGAAAACCTCTGACCAGTTGACTCCAGGCCTGGCTCTGCTCATCATGACGGTTTGTTGTTGTAGTTAAGTGAAATACGATCTGGTGATAACACAGAGTTTTATTCTGAAAATTAACCGGATGTTTTCATGTTGTTTTGGTGTCTGACTTCCTGTCCTGCTCCATCTGTTCTGTCGAGTTTGATGCGTCGTGCTCCGGCTCCAGTGGAAGTTAACACATTGACTAGAATAGAAACCTATGACCTCTGGTACTGTGACAGATCAGAGACAGACCGGACACGGATCTGGTGGAATTTGGCCGTAACAGCATGTTATATGGTTCATCATCCAAAGTGCTCAATGAACTCCAGTTATTCAGAACTCAGCTACCCGTCTGCTCACTTACTCACTGACTTACCACAATCACATCACCCCTGTCCTCAAACTCATTAAGTACAAACTCCTCTTCCTCACTTACAAAGCCCTCCATAACCTTGCCCCTATCTCACGGACCTGCTTCACCCTCACAACCCCCCCCCCCCTTGGTCTCCGCTCCTCTGATGAAAACCTCCTCTTCCCACGCTGTAGGACCAAGCACCGAACCTGCTGCCCCCTCCCTCTGGAACTCTCTCTCCAAACAGATACGTAACTCCACTGACCGACCAACATTCAAGTCCCGACTCAAAACCCACCTCCTCAGAACAGAAGTCTGAAGAAGACTGCAGGACGTTTGTCGTCAAAACATGTCAAGGTAAAAAAAAAACATCACACTTGTCTATTAAGAAGAAGTGTCTGACTATAATGTACGGTATCAGACCTAATGAACCTTTTGGAACTAAGATAAACAATCTGTTAAATTCCTCAAGAGGGAACAATAACAGAATAAGAAGGAAAAGTGCAGCTTTAGAAAGGAGGCCTTCAGGCCACAGCTAAACCCAGTGTGCATGTGTGTTTGTGTTTTCATGTGTGAGTCAGTGTCTCTGGGTGAGAGTGGGTGCGCTTTTGAGTACCTTGACCCTGCTGACAGCCTCCTGGGCCTGCATCATGCGTATGTTCTTGGAGGGGTTCCTCTCAGACAGCAGCTGAGTGGAGCCCAGGTAGTTAGCAGCAAAGATAATTCCATCAATCAGGTCTTCTGGCTCACAGGGTCCTGGGACTGGGCCAGAGAGAGGAGCAGTGAGGAAGGTGATTAAAAGAGGGGGGGGGCTTGGAGAGAGGCAGAATGCAGTTAGACGAACAGGGTAAGAGAGAGTATTGTATTGACAACTTCATACTTTCACGTGACATCACACACTTATGGAACCGCCCCCCTGGAGGGCAAAAAGATTTCCTACATCTACAGGCTATGGGGAAATGACCGGACTCTGTTGCCAACTACGTGTTTAAAACTTTTTAAAATGCCTGACAGTTGTTGTTGAATCATATGAGCAAGCTGACGAGGAGCCTGGGTTCTGCTTCTTAAAAGCATCTGAGAAAGAAAATCCTGAGAGGAGGAGATGTGGATTTATTCTATTAGAGACTCTGCTGTCCCTGGTGAGGGAACAAAACAAGGATCATAGTCCACAAGTCTTTGAGCGAACATTCATTAATGGTAAGTTGAAGTAAACCAAGAATATTTTAATTCATGTACGTTTAGTCAATGTTGTTCTGACATGGTCGGTGTGCATGGACCGATGTAAACAACTCCAGCGGTAACTTGTTGACATCACCTAGCTTAGTATTAACGTTTCTGTTTTAACCCTCCTGTTATGTTCGTTGGGTCAATTTGACCGGGGGCATATTTAATTATCAAAAAGTTTCAGATCCCCAAAAAATCCCAATAAACATTTTCTTAATCTCATTACTAACTCCATTACCAACCACTTAAATCAATATTTAGTGCAATAGTGTTCTTTAATTCTCACAGATCATGGTTCAATGAGGATATCTCACTTGTTTTCAATGAAAATTCATGTTAAAAAAGTTGTGTGTGTGTGTCTGCGTGTGTGTGCGTGTGTGTGTGTGTGTGTGTGTGTGTGTGTGTGTGTGTGTGTGTGTGTGTGTGTGTGTGTGTGTGCGTGCATGCAGTTGCAAAGAAAGAATTAGTATTTGACACTTCTGACCCCTTTTAGCCCCACTTTGACTGCTGGCTCAAATTGACCCACTGACAGTATCTATATAATATAAACATGCAGGGTTGGGGGTTGCAAATATGTGAAATCAACCATTTTCATTGTGTATGTTCATTTCACCTATTAAGCCAAGCAGAAGAAGTTTCAGAGTGAAAAAATACTTAATTTTCTTTTTCTTTTTTTTTTACTTTAAAAAGGGTCAATTTGACCCGTGACATAACAGGAGGGTCAAAAGCCGGACACTTTTATCCTGACAGTCTGGTGATAAAGCGTTGGAAGGTAAGATGAGGAGAAGGTTAATATTTAGTGTTGAAGCTTGACAGTGAACTTTTGGGAGGGAGAGACGGATTTACACGTCTGCATGAAAGATATCAGTCACCTTTGCTCTGATGATGAAGATATTCTCACCCTACACCCCTCAACGGCAGCATTACTGACCCGACCGGATCCAAAATACATTCAGCTGTCTGTACTTTTATAGACGTTCATCCTGGCGGGGGTGTAAAGGGAAGGATTCTTGTTTAGATAAATGTAAAAATCACCAGTGTGAAGTTCTGGGGATATAAATATGCCTTATTCTGAAGAGATGGACGATTAACATGCCTGTGCAGCAGCTCCATAGAGCGTTCAATGGAACCTATCATTTTACGATGCACTTTATACCTTCCAGGTCACATGACTGAAAACTATGAATTCCAGCCAAGCAATGAAGTTCAGGGGCTGGATAGGTGGAGATAGTGGTCTGGGGTGGGATGGAGCTCTGAGATGGCCATTGGCTTTGAGTTGATGGAGGTGCAGTGCTGGGCTGGGATTAATCTGCGTGTGTGATATGGAGATGGGCTCTCTCAGCCATCCACTCAGGGACACAATGTGCTGTCATGATCTGAAGGAGCAGACAGGCAGCTAAGCCCCTCACATATTATTAGGCCAATCATGTGGCCAGTGGCAGGGGAAGCGTTATAACAGGCCTTTGATGTGACAGATGGGAGGGGAGAGTAACATTTGGAGTGGTTTCATTCATTCCACTTAATTTCCAAACAGGTGCGCAGACGGATTAACTTACCGTCAACAAAGCTTGGGAAGGATGCAACCTTCTTTGTTGGCTGGAAGACAAAAGGAGGAAATCACAGGTAATGATTGTAAGTGGATTCACAGTGAATTAAGCGGGTTAATGAAGCCTCAACGAAACCATGCAACACCTTAAGGATCAATTCTGTTTGAAAATGTCAAGTGGAGCACTTGGCTGAAATCTGCTGCATTCATCGAGACATACTGTATTCAAACAACGTCTGATTTCATGCAATCAATCAGCAAACTGATGTATTTCATTTTTATTACATCACTTTTTGAAGGGGGCTGTTTTTTCTTGAAGTGAAGCCTGAGAAAAAGATAACATAAACGAGGAGAATCAAAGTTAACTGCACATCATGTTCAATCACCTCTGTCTCCTCGCTGAGATTTTCTGAGACAGAGCCGGTTGCATTTTATTGTTTTGGTTCCAGGATTGCGTAACAGAGATTGTGATTTCTCTCTGACCTTGCACAAACACGCAAGTCAACCCTCCCACCGTGGGCAACATGATGCCCTTCTGCTTTTTGGATGGTAGTTGGTTTTTCACAAACTGCCAAGACAACAGACTGTTGCAAACAGTGTGAGCGCCTCAAAGCTTTAAATCAACACGGCATGTTTTCAAAGCGGTTTGAAGAGTCACATTTGCAACCGGCATGATTTTTGTGACATTTCTGTCTGCATTACCAGCAACATTGCTTCTGTAATCAAGAAAATTAAGGCCTGACCTAACAAAAATAATAATATGATTTCTGTAAATAAATTATGTTTCAGCGAGGATCAGCAGCCTAATATTTGAACAACATTTTAGCAATGCCCCGCACATTATTCACATGCAATCATTGCTGCAGACCTCGATATATGCTCCTTGCTCAAGGGCACAGCAAAAGTAGGCGTGGAGACAGTACACAGTGTTACTCATCCACTTCACACATTGATATTGCTGTGGGATGTGGCATCGAGCGGATGAAAAAGAAGCTATAGACGAGATGGCTGTGGAGAGAGCTCTGAATAGTGAGGTGATTCATTAGATTCAAAGACTCATCCCACTGGATCTATTGGCTCCTGTAACCTGCTTGCTACACATTCAGAAAGTTTACTCTGCCCAAGGACAGGGAGGCGTGGGTTTAGAGCCTACACAGGAAGCATCCACTGCAGACATCTCAGTGAAAAATGGCTCTCATAAAAACAGCAAGCACACATGCGGCTCAATTACCGGGATGCTGTAAGCAGAGGACACGAGCTGGGATTGTAATTACACAATTACTAATTTACTCACACACAGACACAGACAGTCACACACACACACACACACATTAAAAACAAACATATTTTATCTACAGCCGAAATGACCTTGCAACAGATCTTGAGGATGATCAAGGAAGCACTGCGACAGACAATCTTACCTCTGGTACATTGTTGTTCTCCAGGGGGACGTTGAGGTCGGAGCGTTGTTGTTTTCTGGGTTGCTCTGCACCATTGCTCACCTGGCAGGTCAACACAGAAGCACAGGTGAGTTTAGATAAGGAGTAGAATAAGGATAAACAGAACAGTAAAGGAGAAATGTTGTAGAAAAACATTGAAAACATCTCTTTTTTCTGGGGCTGTTTTTGGCTGCAGAGGTTCAGGAAAAGTTGATGGATTACAGTTAAGCGAGGACCCAAGTTTAAGAAGTTGTGTGTTGAGTCTTCCGGTTAAAAAGCTGCAAGCATATGGCTAAGTTGTGTCTTTGACTCGTCCTCCAGCAAGCTCTTTCTTTTGTCTCATCTCATCTCACGCATATGTACCTGTAAAGTGTACATCCAGCATATAATCACTCTGGGGGAGGATTACATTTATCCCTTTGGATATCCATCTTGCAGTCTACAACCGCTCATTAACATTCCATCGTATAACTGGATGAAATGAAATCCTTCAGCCAATAAAACCTCCTCCTCCTTTGTGCAGCATGAAAAAGTGAAATATGGAGGAATAGTCTATACTGTTGTTCTGCATCTGGAATGGAAATTAATTACAACAAACATGACATTAGTGGCCTCCTTTGCAAAAGAGAGCTGAACATAAAGTCCGGATTAGTATTCATGATGCTGCCCGACTCAGTCGTGCAAACATCCATTAAAGAGATGAGATTTATGTCGCTGTTTGTTGGGACGGTATGCAAATAATTGATGTTTAACAAGTTACATTCATGTACAGGACACAGAGTGACTCCAGGAAAAACCTTGTACATGCCTTTGTCTGTAAGATAAATAAACTTTTCCCTCCATAAATCATCACCACATCAGTTTTTGTCTATTAGTATAATCAGCATTCACAAGATCAGGGCTAAGAGGACAGATTTGGCAAGATGTTTTTTTTTAACCAAGTATTGTACTTCTTGAACTTCTTGTCAGATCATCTGAAAGGTAGATATGTACTTATGAGACATACATCTATCAAGTAAGATATTTTGTGGAAGTGGTTGGTCTTAGTGGAACAAAACTTTCTACTGTTAACAAAAGCTCTAGAGAGGTTTCTGATTCCTTTCCACACATTACGCCTGTTTTAGAGTCTTTACATCGGCTGCCTGTTTCTTTTACTAGTTTCTAAGGCACTGGGATCCTATCTCATCCCCCTTCCCCCAACCCCCTCATCGCTTACTTTAACTATACCTGTCCCATTAACCATAGACCTTTCTGGAGTCCCTGAGCTCCCTTGTCTCATAGGTTCCTCTGAGCTGCCATCAGCGTCCTCCTGCTGTGGACGTTCCAGACTCCAGTTGATACGGACGTGCTGGACTCCAGCGGCAACAGGTACTACTACTCGTCTCATCACTATCACCACTCCCTCTGTCTCTTATTCTCCTCTATCCCTCTTTACAGACCCAACTGGGTCTCAGCAGATGGCTGTCTGACATGAGTCTGGTTCTGCTCCAGGTTTCTGCCTGTTAAAAGGAAGTTTTCCTCGTCACTGTAACTCGCTAAATACTGCGAGGTGCAATACTCATGGTGGATTAAGCTGGTGTTGGGTCTCCGTTCATAATTTGACATAGAGTGGTCTAGAACTACTATGTTTGTAAAGGCGTCTTCAGATAACGTTTGTTGTGATTTGGCGCAATACAAATAAAGATTGATTGATTGTATGGCCTCGCATCAGACCATATCTCAGATATGTATTTAATGTGTGAACCAGGAAGGCCTCTCAGATCCTCTGGCTCCTCTCTTTTAGCTGTTCCTCAGAGCAGAACAAAAACTTTCGGTGACGCTGATTCAGCCACGACGCTCTGAAACGATAGAACAGCCTGAGAGGAGCTTGAGATATTGAGACATTTAAAATTAAATTAAAGACCCATTTATTTAGTCTGGCTTTTTATGTATGATCTTCATATAATTTATAATTTAAATGTCATTTTATATTCATTTATTTATTTATTTACATTCTTTTTATTGATTTTCACATTGAAAACAATAGCTCAGGACAGCTTAACATAATTTTTGGCATAGTTGGTCTAATAGTCACATCTAGCATTCATCAGTCCAGCATAGGACAGTTGTATTGTACATTAGTCGAACAATCCATAAGCCCTTAAGTATCTTCATTATAAATTGCACTTAATATTTAGAAGATTCAGAGGTTTCTCCCATTTTCTCTTAAAAAGATGAGCTCTTCCTCCAATACAGTATCTCAACTTCTCTAAAGTGACAACATCAGATATCAGAGATTTCCACAATATAATGGACTGTTATTCATCTCCCACCCACTTTGTCATTATAGCCTTCCTTGCCAACATTAAAAGAAATTGAATTATTTCATTTTGTGTCCTCAAAGAGTCTGGTACACTTCCAAGTGGTCTAGTATTCTATTCTATTATTTTTAAATGTATTTTATTCCTTCAATTTTTATTATCTAACTACACATTTCATTGTTTTTTTATCTTTATCTTTTTTATTGCCTTAGTTATAAACATTTGATCTTTTATTTACTTATTTCTTCACTATTTCCTTTTATTGTTTATTTACTGTATATACATTTTATTGCAATTGCTGTGCATTAGTCTCTACTTCTAAATCCAGTTTTTCTTCATATTTAGTCATTATGTACTTTTTTTTTTTCAATCACTATAAAGCATTTTGTATTCCTTTTGATTTGTCTGAAAGGTGTTCTATAAATTAAGTTTGATTCATTGAGTTCCATGCTAAAGAAACTGGAAGGAACATATCTGACAGAAGCTGCAGTGTATCATGGGAGATGTAGTCCAAATAATTTGGCTGACCATTGTTTGTTGATCATACATCACAGATAATCCAACAGGAACAGATTATTGTGGTTTAGAAGAAGACCACAATGTTGTGCAGTAAAGTCTGCTTTCTTCAAACCCAGCATACAAACACAATGTGAGCGGATGACCTCCTTCTGTTTTCTTACTCTTCTCTTATCATAATCTCTCGGCTTCACGCTGTGCTGCAAAGCTCTTATTCAATTCTTTGTTGTCCTGGTTCATTCAGAGGTCACGCTGAAGTGCTGCACAGAGAACGTTTCGTTTGATAACAGAGGACGAAACATCTTAGCGAGACTGGGAATCATCCAAATCTGCAGTGTACTGTGTATCCTCCCAATATAATCTGTGCTGACTGACCCACTTCTGCACAGTGAGTGTGGAAGCACATGTGCACACTGTGGGGCAGGTGTGATCAGCATGCTGCCCACAGGAGACCATCTCTGTTCTCCTTTTACCACCAGAAGATGGGGGAGCTTTGAGTGTGTTTGAGCCTATTGATGTGTCTGTATTGTGTGTGTGCATTCATCCAGGTCTGAGAGAGAAAGATGAGGAGGGGGACATCTCAAGGTAACATGGGGGAGGGGAAAGGCTGCAGCTCATCTCTGGAAAGGGATGAGCAACATGTCATCTGTAACTCATCTTCACCACAAAGCTCTTTAAATCACACAGGATGGCAGGAGTCTCTGTCACACAGCATTTCAATAACCTGAATGTGCAGTACATTTCCTGCAAATGCTCTGATTAGCGTTACATTATTGATGCTGTTAGCGACATGATCCCTTTATTTCATCTGTGTGCATTTCACTGTGAATACAGTGCTGTTTAAAAACACTATTAACAGGAAACTCTGAGCCACCTGATTTCACTTGATTAGACTAAAGGTGCATTTCTTAGATTCCTTTGTATTATCATCTTGGGTATTGAGTGAAAAACACCTGCCAATGTTGCTTATTCTCTCTGTGTCTTTGGAGTGCAGCCCAGAGCTACATAATCTGTTGTTCTTCTGGCACCAGAGCCGTGGATGTGAAGAACTAAACTCTATATTAGCTTGGATTTGTAGTACCTGACTTTGACGAGGTTGGGAACTAGAAGCAAAACTGACTTGTGGTAAAATGCCACACCACATTATGAGGACAGGATATGTTATGGACATGGATACTTTTTTTTTTTACAGTGGATAGGATGAAAGAGAATATCACATGTATTTATTCTACTCAGAGTATAAAACCGATATAGATCAATACTGATTGAACATCTGCATTAGAAAATAAATTCTCTCTGTCCCGCCTTCCTATTCAAACGTTTCGGCTGAGTTTTGCTGCAAGTCACAGACACATCGACGCACAAGTATGTGGTGCTCATGTCCACGTCAGCCCCTGCTGTGTAGGAGCGACGCAGAAGTATAAATCAGCCTTCACCCAGTGTGGTAAAGCTGATACTGTTAAAAAGACCTTGAATCCCTTTTAATCTCATGTTAACAGCTCAGCTTGTCATATTACTTAAGGCTGTCTTAATCAACAAATGTAACGACTTTTGACGTCAGGAATGATCGTTTTTTTGTGAAAATCAATAAAAAATGTTTAAAATAAATAAATACATAAATTCTCTAACAAAACTTAAAGTTAACAAACTCAAAATATGCATCAATAGTTATTTTTTATAGAGGATTTCATAAAATATAACACTTTGAAATTTCAAAGCATGAAAAATAATTAATTATAAAACTCATGATTCATGACCGTTGGTGATATAGAGATACCATCTAGCTTTGTAATCACTAAATGTAAGGTTTTTTTATTCTGGCTGTTAATTTGGAATCATTTATTTCTAGCCTTGGACAGCATTATTATAATCATTGTTTTAACAACATTTTTTGATCTAATTTATTGTATTTATCTGATCTTTTTAACTTAAACCAATTTTTTATTTTGCTTTCTACCCTTACTTGTTTATTTATTTTTTTTTAGATTTTGCTGTATTGATTTTATTTTATTTGAAAGTAGTTTTTAATCATTTTTAAAGATTATTTTACAAACTTCTGTTGTTTTCTGTCTCTGCTCTATTGCGAAGCACTGCATGTTTGTCTCTATGAAAAGATGCTATCTAAATAAAGTTGAGTTGAAATGACTGACAGCTGATGGGAGTAAAAATTAGTGAGAATCTTCCAAGTTCACTGTTTTAAGATTACCAACTAATTACTCATTAATCAGCCTGTTCTGAAACATACAATCTCAAGCATCTGAAGTGATGCTGCTGTGAATGTGTCAGTATAGGGGAGTCAGTTAAAAGCACGGGCAGTTAAAGTCTTTGTCATAAAAACAGCTCACCTGCTCCTGTTGCCATCTCTGCCGGTCTTCAGGGGAGCGTGCATGTACTTTGATCCCCCTCTGCAGCTCTGGGTTGTTGTGATGCATGGACGGCAGGTTCAGGGACTTGGGCCTGCTGTCATGGCGGTGGTGGGCTGGTGGGTAAGGGGCTGGGTCAGGTTTGGGGTGAGAGTAGTCGCTTGGAGCGGGGTCCTGTGCCAGCTCCTCCGGGCTTTGGTCAGTGCAGCTGCTGAGACTCCCCATGCTCATACTCATCTTGATCTCTGCAACTATTTGGTCAATGTCCTCCTCTGCTTCCTCCCCCGTCTCCCCCTCCACCACCAGCACCTTCCGGCTGCGGTATGGAGAGACTTGCACCGAGTTCCCATTGTCCTCCGGTACATAGTAGTCTCCGGTGTAGGACCTGCCATGTCTGTCCTCCTCGTCCCCTTCCTCATCTTCCTCCTCATTAGGGCAGTAGTCCTCACTCTCCTCCTCCTCATCATCATCGTCGTGGGTGTCTTGCAGAGGGGGAGGGTGGAGGTGATGAGGGTGGTGGTGGTCCAGAATGGGTTCAGGTCTTCCATTGTATATCTGTTCATCCGGGTCTTGTTCCACCACGTCACAGCGGACCTCCCCTTCTCCCTCAGCCCACTCCTCCACCCTGTTCCTCTCCCGTCCCTCCCACTGCTCCTCCCTCACCTGATCCTCCTCTTTCCACTCCTCCCTGGCCTCCTCGTCTCCCTCTCTCCACTCCTCTCTCACCTCTTCCTCCCCCTCTCTCCACTCCTCCCTCACCTCTTCCTCCCCCTCTCTCCACTCCTCCCTCACCTCTTCATCCTCCTCTCTCCACTCCTCCCTCACCTCTTCCTCCCCCTCTCTCCACTCCTCCCTCACCTCTTCCTCCCCCTCTCTCCACTCCTCCCTCACCCCTTCCTCCCCCTCTCTCCACTCCTCTTTCACCACTTCTTCCTCCCCCTCTCTCCACTCCTCTTTCACCACTTCTTCCTCCCCCTCTCTCCACTCCTCCTTCACCTCTTCCTCCCCCTCTCTCCACTCCTCCCTCACCTCTTCCTCCCCCTCTCTCCACTCCTCCTTCACCTCTTCATCCTCCTCTCTCCACTCCTCCCTCACCGATTCTTCCTCCTGCCACTCTTCCCTCACCACTTCTGCATCCCGCCACTCCTCCCTCCCCTCCTCTTCCTCTCTCCACTCTTCCCTCCCTGCCTCCTCTCCTTCCTCCCCTTCCACCCATTCCTGCTCTCTCACCTCCCCCTCAACCTCTCCCTCCCCAGCCCAACCCTCCTCAGCCTGTTGGGCTTCATTGCTCTGCTGCTTGGAGTTATTGTGGTCGTTGTGGCTGTGGTTGTGTGCGTGGTCACACTCTCCCTGGCTGCTGCAGTCCATACCTTCCATGTAGCTGTCGTCCTCAGGACAGTAGCGGATGTAGTAGGTCGTACCTTCATCCTCCTCTGCCAGCCCTGCGGGGATTTATCACCACAAAGAGACATGATTTTTCAATACACAGGGCTTGTTTATGGAAACAACAATAGCTACTTAATTACTTAAAAGAGGGAATCAAAGAGTTTAATTCTGGGTTCAATCAAAGGTTCGCCTCCAACAATTAATCTTATTGATGTCTCTGTTGTGTACAGCTTCTTTACAACACAATCCCAACTCTGCTATGTTAACGCTGCAGAGGTGAGGTGTTCAAATTTGAGGGGATGATTTGCCAAATTACATCTTTGCTTGAATTCACACTCACACACAAAAAAACAGTGACTCAGGCAGCAGTGGCATTTCATCAGACTGACAAATGACTGCTTTTGTTGATGGTGCTACCTCGGACAGTCCTGCTTTATTTTGTTCCTGTGCATGCTGCTAAAAAATGAAAGTGCTTGAAATTTAAATGTTGTGTTTTTTGCTCCTACATCAGAAACAAGTGGAGGGGAAGACTGGATGATGAACAGTAGAGGATACAATTCATATCTGTGATCAGTAAAAAGTAATTATCCATAATTAACCGTCATTGTAGTCTTCATCGTCATCTGAAGTGTTATTAATGTAGTCAGAGCTGGAGTCGTCATCCAAGCTGTCAGCTCCACCGTGGAAGTCCACCACCTTGTGCTCGTGCACAGGTTCTGGCGTAGAGGGCGTTGCAGGCCGCTGGTCCTCCGGTTCTGCGTCTGCTGGGTTGCTGTACCCCTTCAGTTCCACCTCTGCGTCTGCGTCTGCTTCTGCACGGATGTGACTCACATCTGGAGACTTTGGAGGAGTGTATTGTGGCTTACCGGAATGAGGGAGGGGCTTCTGATTATGTGACTCTTTGGGGTAGCGGATTGGGCGTCGCCGAGGAGGGAGGGCTTTGGGTTCACATGACTCTGTAGGATATGGGTTGGGACAGGGGGCGAGGCCAGGAGCAGCCATACCGTTTCCTCCGCTGGGTCCCGGCCTCTTCCTGTGAGCCATGATTGGCTGCTTACAGGCCATGCATTGTTACTGGTTTGACCCTAAGAGAGGGAGACACAAACAAGGGGCACCACGTTAAAGCAAAATCAAATACAGTATTAAATTCCCCGTGAAACTGCATTCAAATTATAACAAGAGTGAGTTAAAAAACAAACAAACAAGGCTAAAGGTCGAAGCTTTTTGAACTTTTAAGACGAGTGGATTTGTGTTTAAGCAAGTAAAGAAGATTAATACCACCCTTCATGAAAATGACAAATGTGCAAACAGTAGATTCCTTTTATCAAACACCCACATCCTCAATGCAGACATTAAAACAGTCCCCCATTTATCATTCTCACTCATTCCCTGCACTTTGCATAAAGCTGCAACATAGTTTCAGTGGCTGACTAACAAATCAAGCACTGATCTACTTCTCCCACACTCACAGCAACATTCCCGTGGTTATTTAGCACAACTTTAACTTCAAGTACAACACAGTGGACTCAATGTGTTGTACTTGAAGTTAAAGTACAACACAGTGGACTCAATGAAACCCCTGAAGCTAAGCTGCAGAACAAAACACACAAAGGGCAGAGCACTGTCTGGGGATCCTGCCTTCACATGATGAACTTAATGTGACTCTGTCGGAGAGAGAATCAATAGTCTAATCAAGGTCATCTCCACATCGGTCCTGCATATGTGCCCAGATACAACTGGGTCTGCAGATGTCAGTCAAGACTTGTATTGATCCTTCAGAGGCTTGAAGGCTGAGGTTGGTCAACCTATAGGAGATAATAAAGTCTTGTCCACTGCTGCGCTGTGTTAAGTGGTTAAGACGTACACGGAAGAAACCAGACTGGGGGTTTTCATGAGATTAGAAACCAAAATGTAAAGCTTTTGGTTTCCATGTGAAGACTGTATAAATGATGGACGTAGTATCCGTGACGTCGCCCATGTGTTCCTGAGCGCTGTTTTGAAACCAATCATCTGCGGGAGCCATATTTGTAATGCTGAACTCAACCAAACTTAGTGTGAGGTAAAGAGGCGGGGTTTGAGCCTCCGAGCCAACAGCTATGTGTTCCTACCTGTCAATCAAGTCAGTCATGTCCTTATTTGGGCAAAAACTTGTAATCTTAATATCTTCTGAACTGTCACGTTAGAAAAAAAATCACCCCCGTACAGTGTGTACCGATAGAGAAATAAGCTACGTACACCGAAGCTGTTTTTTGAACCAGGCTGTAAACATGTTTATTAATGCTGCAAAGATCATCTTTTTTAAAATTGGTGTGTATGTGGTTTCTGGTGTTTCTGCAGCCAGCCTCGAGCAGATTCTCGATGAATTGCGGTTTATAACACTTCCGCATGGGCTTCATATTTTGAGACCGGAGGAAAACTTGAACCAGAATGTGAGTGCTATGAGAGTGGTCTAATGTTCTTTACTGTGGCCTGCCATTTAACAGGCAGCTACATAACCCAGATTGATCAACAAAGAGCAACAAAAAGTGGGCTTTGCAACAGCACCTGTTACAAGAACAGATATTAAGTGTTTGTGTCAGTGAGTTTGACTTTCCCTCATACAAGAAAAACTGATTTTACTTCCAAGGCATACACTACCAGTCCAAAGTTTGGAAACACCTTCTCATTCAAGGGTTTGTATTTATTTTAATTATTTGAAACACTGTAGATTAATACTGAAGACATCAGAAATACCTACAAAACAACCACTGATTAAAGCCATAAGAGCACATACTCTTAATATTTGCAACCAACTTCAAAAGTATGTGTTCAGTGTTCGAGCGTTTGCCCCATCATCCATTTTGTCGCCTTCACCACTCTGTTGTGCCATCCAGTTGCCATGAACAACTGCCCTCAGAGGGACATGTTGTTGCTGCTTTCCCCCGTTTTCCTTCAGCATAATTAGATTTTCCACCACCAGCGATTACACATGTTAATTAGCGCAGTGTGGCTGGGCACAAACACCTCTAAAACACAATGACACAAAGTACAAAAAGGAGCACCAACATGTGAACACAGTTGGTGTTTTCTACAGGTAGCCAAGTCGAGGTTGCATGGGCACACACAGCTTCATGGTGTCATATTGCAAAGACATGTTAGGATTTGGAGCATTTCCCATGAAGATTACTGACCCACACACATTTGTAAATGAACACACAGAGACAACATGGCCTGACATGGTTTACACACCTGATGAAATATGGCAGCAATTCATCTAATGAAGCAGTTTTGTTCATCATTTAAACACTCATAAGAAGGTTTAACTATCAACTTCCGACCCCAGCTTGTAAATATGGATGAAATACTGTCTCTTTCTCTTACCTGAGGTCTGGGCCTGGGATGAAGTATACAATAGCACTGCTTTCTGCTGTAACAACGGCCCCATCCTCCCTCCCTCCCTCCCATCTCTCCAAGCTCCTCCCTTCCCCCACCAGCTGCTACACAGCACCGACCTCCCTGACTCCTCCTCCTCCTCCTCCTCCCTCCTTCCGCTACATTATATCCCAGCATCCTCAGCGGAGACTGAGCCCCGCCTTGATTCCCCGGAGCTGAGGGTAAGGATTGGTAACTATTGGTAACTGCATCCCCTGGGGACTGATACCCTTTGACCTTCTCTTTGTTACCCTGCCTTGCTTAACAATTCCCCAATTTTCTGATGTAGTTTTCCTAAACTGTTGCTGTGTTTCTGTTTCACACCATCATGCAGTTTTCTTCTTCCACTGTTATAACAACTGTTTGGAAATCCTTGAAGTCCCTAACCAGGTGGCTTTTCCCAAATCTGTTTTGTTTGGCACGCATTTCAGATCTGGCAGTGTTTATTGAATTTGCATGCGTTTGTACACAAATGGTAATGCCATCATCAGGACACACAGGGGATCTGTCCAACCTGTTTGGCACTATTAGGAGCAGTACCAAATGAAGACTGGCACACAGGACAGCCATGTCTGCGCTCACAGGTTTTGTTTACATGCATTTTCATCCTGAACAAATACTGAAATTTGGGTTTCTGTTTTATTTGGGCTTAAAATATATCTTTAAAAAACAGTTCTGAATTCTCAATGCATTTATTGTGACTTTCCTTATGTGCACCACTGTGTTTGTCATGACTGCATGATCCTGAATATTCAGTGAGGTCAAAACTTTTAAAAACAAATTCAAGACCTTCCTTTTTATTCTCACTATGAACTGAGTCTTACTCTATCTTTCCTTATTTACTTATTATCTAGTTCAAATTTTAGTCTATTTTAAAAGTCAAACACTGCTTAATATTAGATAATAATAGAATAGATACATATCTATTTTATTTTAATTTGTATTAATTTATGAATTTATTGTGGACTATTTCATTATTTATTTAGTTATTAATTTAATCTTATCATTTTATTCATTATTTAAATTCATTTATATATTCTATGTACGTCTACATTTTATTGAATATAAGTATTTATAATTAATTCCAGCTATTTTTAGGGATTAAATCTCAGAATTTTAATATTTTATTCTGTTTTACTTTGGTGTATTTACTTTTACTGTAGCATCTTAGTTTCTCTTACTGGCTTAATCTTTTAGTGTTTTATTGTCTCATTAATTAATTTTATTTTGGTGAGTTTAATTGCCTATCTTGAGTTTTAACATCTTATTTTACCTCCAGTGCTTCCTCATTAAGATATCATGATAGGATTTCCTCTTTCCTCTTTTCTTCTTTTTTTTATATCATGTTCTTTACCATGTGTATGGATTGTGGGATAGGTTTAGGGGTGGAGGTGGGGTTGGGTTTGGGGTGAGGTTTTTGTATTTTTAATTTGTTCTACTTCATTACTACTATTATTGTTATTGTTGTTTGTACAGCATTGATTGATTGAAATTGCTCAACAAAATAGTCTTTGTTTGACTCGGATTCTGCTCTGTCCATTCACAGCTGCTTCACATTTAAACACCTGTTTGGAAACTAACCAACACACCGCTGAGCACTTCCTCTATCAGCTGGAGTCGTGTAATGGTGAAGCTGAATTGGCGCTGAAGGCAGTCAGACGAACCTGTCTCTCTTTATCAATGATGTCCTCAATTGCAGTGCAGTCTCCTTCTTATTCACTTCAGTATTTCTATTCTTCTTTCACAAATCATAAACCACAGAGAGGCGAGACAACAAGAGCTTAGCAGTGCCATTTGCAATTATTTCTTCAGAGGTATTATTTCCTTGTTAGGAGATTAGTTTAATTCATAGTAGCAGCGACATGATTGGTTTATTTGTTTGTATTTTTTGTCTCAGGGACACATTTTCAGACTTATTTAAGGCACAGACTTTGATAGGTGCACATCAAACAGGAAAGTTTAATCAATCATTTGATGACTTTTGCTTCGACAAGCAGCCTTATCATTTTTTGTAAAGTTACATCTTAAGCCTTTTGTAACTCACTGACTTTTATCTCATACAAGTGAGTTTTCTCTGAAGGTTGTTTTTCTTATACGTGTTGTACTCCGCTCTACTCAGTGCGATAAATGAGGTGCATGAATTTGCTTTCTTCTGTTCAACAGCGAGGACCTTGTGATTTCATGGTAAGCGTCATAAACTCTTAGCTTAGCTCTCTAATGCATCACAATAAGTCCTCGTTGAAGATAGTGTTATATAGATGTGGGCTCCTGCTCCAAGGTCTCTAGGGTATTTTAAATTTGTGTCTGAGTTAGTCTGTCCTAGGCAGGCTGTTTCACTGTGTTATGCATAATGTATGCAGGGATATGCTCAAGCCACCTGGGAGCCTGAACAGAGATGGAGTGGCTTCAGGAAATGAATCAATGATTGGTGCAAAAAAAAATAAAAAAAATCAGGATTCAGCTGGCTCCATGACTTTACATTTTCTTTCTGTAACAACCTACCTGCACACACACACACACACACACACACACACACACACACACACACACACACACACACACACACACACACACACACACACACACACACACACACAGTATCTGTCTCCCACATAAAGGCCTTGAAATGTAGGCAAGCTGTTATGCTCATCACTAAAAATGTCTTGACACACAAACACACACACACACACACACACACACACACAAACACACATGCACACACACACACTAGTATTACTATTAGCGAAACACCAGCCTGCCTCCCTGCCTGTATCCCAACTGTCTGTTTTAAACTGCATCTGGGGACTACTTGTGTGAGGCTGTCTCCCCTGACGGACCTATTCATGTCTGCCACAAAACGCTTCATCTGCAGTAAAATGAAGCTTAAAATTAACCTCAGACACCCCCCCTCTGTTGAGCAGATACATGTCTTTAAAGTGAGTGTGTTTGTTTCTGAAAGCCGGACCGAGGAGAGGACAGAGGGCGAGAGGAGCAGTGTGAAATAAGCAGATGGCTTGGTCAGAGTGTGGGCCTCGGGAATACTAATGCTTCCCTGCACTGAATTCTAAGTTATGACCTCTGTTCACACCGCTGAATTAGACAGTCAGGCTTCAACAGCGAAAAGACAAGACGAAGCAGAAGAGGGTCTTTTGGCCTGCAGAGTGTTAAAGAAGAACAATGAAGAGAGGAGATTATTAGTCAAACTGGAGCATGGCTTTTCAAGACGTCTTTAAAATGGAAGAAGACAAAAATAAGAATATCTACTAATTCTGTAAGAACAATTCCTCTTAGGGTGTGGGAAAGTAATTATCCAAACGACTGAGGTATTTAAGTGTGAGATGATAACATGGCACAGCAATGACCTGTCTCCTACTTTCCAGTGTTTCTCAGTATAACCGTGCTGAGAAACAGAAAAAGACGGTCTATTATTAATCAACTCTCGGTGGCATCAAATGTTGACGTGACTACGAAAGAAATCTGTTTGCTGAATTAATCATTCAAACATATTTAAATAAGTCACTGAGAGATTAGATCATTTCAGGTCATTTTTAATGAGGCCTCTCAATTGGAAGAGTAACAAAAGAAGTGTTTTGATGATGATGTGAAGTCGCATGGGATCATGGGAGTTGTTGTTTGCATAGTTCAGAGGCGAAGGAATATCTCAAAATACATAGATCTTCTTTTATCTTTAGACATCTTGCAGATATTGTATCTTCTTCTAAAAGGTTGATTTATAATCAATTCATAAAGCATGGTTTCACCGTCCTCCCTCCTTCTTTGTTTCAAGTCTGAACATAAAATCACTCCAAACAGTTGTATCCTAAAAGCAGAAATTTGAACACTGATGAGATAACATCCTAAACCCTCTAGTCAAGGCCTGCAGGTTGATGCCGGGGAGGTGGTGGAGTTGAAAGTCTGAGCGCAGTGCGGGTGCAGGGCAGCGGTGGCAATGACAGAGTAGAGAGAGAGACTGCAAATCTTGCAGCTTAGAAAGAAATGCCCGGCCAAATTGAGAGGATACGTTTGCCAAGTGATTGTGGAGAGTGATGCATGTCAAGTGAGTAAATAGTACAGCTGGAGTTGCCTGCCTGAACTAGCCCTCGGGCGTTGCTCCATGGAGTACTGACAAGCGGTGAAGTTCACTTCTACACAAGTTCAGCGACTGGCTGTGAGCAAAAACAAGATTTTAGGATGCTGTTAAGATATTCCTGAGAAAAAATATATATTCAAATACTGTTATAAGTTGGGAATTTGATTGTTGTTTTGTTCATATTCTGTCTATTTAAAGCATTTAAAGTATGAAAAGTGCTTTACAAATAATGTCTGACTGATTGTTCCATTTATTTAACTGAATGTACTTTTGTAACTTGCAACTGGTCTGGCTAAATGAAGCCACAATGGTTGAAACTGCCTGCTATGTCAGTATATTTAACATGCTTGATTACTAATATAGAACTATTAAAAAAATATTTGAACAAAGATATCAGTCATAAGCTAGTTTTGATATTTTTAAGGGAGCCATTAAAAACGTTTGTTGTGAGGATGTAGTGGCTTGCTTTTGCCAATAGAAAGAAAACCTATAAGCCACTGAGGGGCTGCTTTACTGGGACTCAGTTGACGCGTCCTCCTCTGCAGGATGGATGAATGAATGACGTCCAAACTCCGTACATTGACATCAACGGGTTTATTATACAACGACACACAATAAAGGCTCAGCCGATCAATCCACACTTACATCTACTATGAATTTGCGGAATAAAGGCATAAAGCTATTGTACAAGAGACGATGACAAAGATAAAGAAGACGGCGAAGACAGCAAGGGTCAAAAACTGTATGCTACCTGGTAGGCAGCTCACCTGCTACTAATTGGGTCTTCTTCCCTATATGCATTCTACACCTGGCTTGACACACCCGCCACACAAGTGCATCAAACAAAGTAAACAGTCCACACATAATATTGACACACATATGGCCCTTACAAGGATATTAGATATTAGAACCTCATCTTCTTTATCTCTCAGCTATGATAAATAATTAATTCTCATTGGTCTGTACTCCATAGCAAAGACCTATTATCTTCAACAGCACAGTATCTTTTCTTCTGTTTTTATCACCATAAACAAACATACCAACGTTAAATTCACCAAACTTCTTCTGGAACTCTGATATGAGTACAGATATGGTGGTTCCATTTCCATTTCACCTTGGAAGTCGGAAAGTCCAAGATACAAGTCGAGTACTGAAAGTCATAATTCCAAGTCACAAACTCGGATGAACTTTAGTAACCCCAACACAAAATTCAAGATGGCTGCCCCCTTGGTGAAAAGCTTTACTTTTAATACTGTTTATTAGCAAGGTAGTCTTGTTTAGTGTAATGAAATCAATCGCACTAATAGTATCCTGCAAGTTCTATCTGCGGACATGTTATCGTGTCGTGTTTGCAAGTCATAGTGTGTCGTTATCACTTGGTACTAGCTAACAATGCTAGCAACACCAGGAGCTAACTGGTAAACAACTTTTCAACTTGTAATTGGAAGGCAGTCAATTCGGACGTGACGTCATTCCCAGCTCCAACATTCGTATTCCGAGGTAAATTGAACGCACCATCATCCTGCATGAGTTTGTGATTAGAGCAGTATAAATAGCAACAATCTGTGTTTTTGACAGTGCACCATTATAATGGTTACAGCACCAAGAATATTAATAGTGGAGCGCCGCCTGCAAGCTAGTTCAGGCAGACAACTCAAGCTGGACTCATTCACACTGACGTGTCATCATCCTCCCTATCAGCCTACTCAGCACCCTCTCATTTGGCGGTCTATTTAAGCTGCAAGTCTCCCTGTCTCTGCCTCTGCTTAGTAAGTGCTCCTGCTGTCCTGCTCAGTGCTGTGTGCAAACTTTGTACCTCCCTCCTCCCCGGCATCCACCTGCAGGCTCCGAGGGGGGGTTAGTCCTATCTCATTACTCCTCAATGTCTGTATTTAAATAATCTACGAGGAGTAATGAGGTTCGGAGCCCATACGTCAGACACAATACTGTATGCTGCAATAAACTTTATCTTAAGTAAACGTAAGTTGTCTGACTGAAATACATTTTATTTATATAGCACTTATCATAACGGACGTTACAAGGTACTATACATCATAAAAAAAACAACCAATAATGAACTAATCAAGACGGGGAGACATATTGAACAAACAAGACATTAGGAATTTGAATCATATCCACCCACTTGAAGAAGTCTAGTTAATTTGACACCTGTCAGTTTAGACATGGGGAAAGAAAGCAAAGAAAATGGCTGGAGAAGTTTAAGACAAAAACTGTGGGCAGAGATATCTCTGAACTTGAATATTACACATGAATTAACAATTAATGGATCACAGTATGGAAGATGACCGTGTTTGAGGACTGATAAATGAAAATAAAGTGTCACAGTGGCAAGGCAGAAAAACTCAAGCATGGCGATGATTCATGTGACCCTGTTCATCTTGTTTTACTTCAATCACTAACAATAGCTTTGTAAGTGTGTTTTGTGAAGGCTGCACAGTTAACTATCACTGGAGGCAGCTCTAACTGTGAGCATTATCTTCAGTATCATAATTTTTTAATTATTAAAACATTTTCCTGGTCAATATTTGGTGCACAATTATTGATTCTTTATGTTGGCATCCGTGTCACAAGCAGGATGATGTTTGGTGAGTTATAGCACTGCCTTGCGTGAGGTCTCCTGCTCACCCTGTCAGGTTTTCAATCAGCGACAACAACCAGCTCACAAAGCACTATCTCTATACAACAGTAGTGCTGACATCCATATAAATACAGTTACAAATACTGTTCAGTATGCCTATGTGTCTGTATGTGCATATAATGTGTTCTTAATGACTAATACGTTCTCATTTTCTCCTCAGGGTCAAGCCGTACCTCTGCTTGAGGCTTATTTTTCACGACAAGCAAAGAAGCATAATAATAATAAGAACGCTCTGCTGAATATAAAGCTAAAAGCCTTCAAACAGGGATTGAAAATGGAGGAGTTCACTGTCAGTTTGCAGAGAGAGAGTGTGATAATGGGGAGAAAGAATCTTCTCCATTTCATTTCTTTTAAAGATGGAGACCTGGCTTCCTGCTGATACTCAGCACAGAGGAAATTGCTGTTTCAATTGAAGTGTGCTGTCTGCTGGGTGCTCTCTCTCTCTCTCTCTGGAGCACAGACAGGAACCCACAAGCAGAGAGTCACTGACAGAATATACAGTTTAGTGCTTAGAAATGGTATGTAAAATACTGTTGTTGTACACAGACGCCTTCATAAATAAAACTCTGTTCCAAACACCCCTTTTCAAAAAGAATCCTCTGGGTTTTATGGAGGATAACCTCATCCTAACCAAGTAACACCACCTTTAAAGGGAGAAGAAGAGGCTAGTTCATTTTTTGGAGCCGCTTTAAATTCAAGGTAGACCCTGTGTTAAATACTTGATTCTGATTGGTCTAAACCCCTTCACAGGGACAACCTGATCTCACACAGATGGAGTCAATTAGCAGAAAGGAGTTTGGCATGTTTGTAAAGTTTATGATTTCATATCTTTTTCCATGTTAACCTCTGCAAACAACAAGGAGGATATTTTCTATATTACTCTCAATATGTTGTGGGAGCACAGAATTGAGTCGTGGTTAATGGCTGACCAGTCAACGGCCAGCAAGTCGGCTGATAAGAACACCAACGCTATGGAGGTACTACCAACCGTCATATCCAAGGATCTATTTTTTCTAAAAGCATAAACAAATCATGTTTAAATTAGTGCTTAGTAGGAATTTGTTAGTATCTTTAGTTGGTACTAAGAGTAATAAGCAGGATGATTTATGTGAGTGGGTCGTTACCAAGCGGCATCCTCCGGGCACAAGAAATGAAGACAATGAGGAAGTGTTAAAAACGGAAGTTCCTTGAGTGTCCACTTGAAGCTGGCTGCAGAAGCACCAGAAACCACATACACACCCATTCAAAAGAGACGATCTTTACATCAGAAATAAACATGTTTACAGCCTGGTTCAAAAAAACGGTTTAAGTCTGAATATCTCATTTCTCTGTCGGCACACACTGTACAGGGGATGAACTTTTTCATAACTGAGCAGTTTAGAAGATGTTAAGATTAGGAGTTGTGTGTAATGAGAGGCACAGCTGACTTGATGACAGGCCGGGACACTGTAGCTGCTAGCGAGGGGGCTCAGAGCCCGCCTCACACGAGCTCAACAGAAGTTAGGTTGAGTTAAGTATTTTCAATATGGCACCCGCCGACGATAGGCTTCATAAACAGATGGGTGACGTCACAGATACTATGTCCTTTTATTATAGTCTATGGTTGTTACGCAAAATAGAAGCCCTTTAGGAAGAACGAGGCCTGTCTTCAAACATCAGCTGTGCCTTATTCACAGTTGTTTCAAAGCACTATGATGGGATCTAGCCCCTTGCAATTACAATAAACCATCATGACTGTTATCAGCATGCAAGTACCTCATACATCAATTAGAGCATGATGTTGAATTAAAGAGAAGAGAGTCCAACTGACCTGTTTATATAAGTCGTTAGAGGTAGGACACATTATCAGAATCAGTCCTTGGCCAATGATCTAGATTACAAAAGAGTAAATGGCGCCTCTGAAGAAAGTGTCAGCAGGGTGAAAGTAGTAAGCCAAGCAGCTATTGTCTTTTATATTCCACTAATTTGCAGCTAAATTAGAAAACATCAGCAAACCAAATGAAGAGCACCAAAGAAATGTAACGTAATGAAATGTGTCCAAAGAGCAGCAGGAACACAACAGTTGGTTATGACCTGTAAATCTGGATTTTCTGCGACACTCATTATTTGAAACTTTAAATTTAGTGATGCATGAAACAATAACCGCCTGTCACGAAGCTGCCATCCATCATCTTTACGAGGGTCAGCTCTGATCACGTGATCTTGTAATGACTTAACTGTATAACATCAAACTACCCTCACAACGCTTCCACGCCATTAAATGCACGTTGATGTACTGCGTAATAACCTGACTGCACTGAGTGATGCTGCTTGTAAATAAAGAAAAAAGGCACAATCAGAGAGAGAGAGACGGAGCGAGAAAATGAGTTTCCCTCTCAGCTGTCTCATTGAGATTCAGCGTTTGTTCTCCCAGCAGCCTCCCACTCGCTTCAGGACGACGACAACAAGAGGGCATGGGGGACAGGAAGAGGAGGCAAACGCAGGAACTTGGTGAGCAGCAGGAATGGCACAGGACCACAGAAACGCATCGCTTGCTCCTCCGCGCCATTCTGCCCGCCAATGTCCATCTCGCCACTTCCAAGCACACCACAGGCACACCCTCCTCCTTCACCCTTGACTGTTACCATAGCAACTCTTTGTTTTCCGGCACATTCTCTCAGAGGAGGACCGTCTCAGCCAATCGTCAAATAACCCTTTCAAGACACCAAACACACACACACACACACACCAACACACACACACACACACACACACACACACACACACACACACACACACACACACACACACACACACACACACACACACACACACACACACACACACAATTCAAACAATGCTACTGTGCTAATGTGGCCTTTTTATAGCGGTTTTGGAAACATAAGAAACAGCTTCTCCTTCGGTGTCAGCTGTGTTGAGTGAATTTGCTCCTCAAGAAAAATGGAGGCAGAATGAATCCACCAGATGGACATTTTTCTTTCTGAGTGGGCAAGCATCAATGGGCCATATTTTCTAGCTCCAAGCAGAAAAGAAAAAAAAAACCCTCCATAAAGACTCAGTGGTAGAAAATGGTTTACAAAACAGCCATTAAGGGGAAGGAGACCTCGCCAGTGATACACAGAACTGAGGGAGCTGCACTGCAAACAATGCAAACACTATCAGATCTCACTCCTGGATAAATATAGAGGGAATATAGTTCTCTGCTTTTTTGTGTATTTGGTGCTTCATGCTCTCTAGCCCATTAGCTGCAGGGATGTTGAAGTCAGTCAGTCAGCATTTGGGAAAGCAACTGTTAGGGAAATCGTCCCTCATTTTTTTTTGACATTTCTGATGCCCAGGCTACAGAAACCTAGTGCATTCACTGGAGAAAAAAACCCTCTGCTCTGTTTTTCTGAATTATCATGTTATTTACCTCAGAATTACGAGAAAAGTTCTCTTAAATTAAGAAAAATTCTGCTCCTAAGTATTTCGGATTTATGCTACTTTTTTTTCTGGATAAAAGAATTTAGATTAGATTAGAACTTTTATTTGTCCGCAATGTAGAAAATTGCCTTCAGCTTCACAGACAAACAGACAATACAACATTTTTAGACACGAACAGAAAAGGCCCTTAGGATTCTTCCTGGTGATGGCCAGCAGAATTTCTTTAAGGAGCTAGAATAAAATATGGAGTATAAAAATATAAAACATATCCATACATGAAGCACAGGGTCAGCAGCAGAGCCGCGCCCCCAATCGATACCTTCTGCTCTGTTATTCTGAATTAACGAGATACCGCTACTGTTAAATCCCAACAGCACCTTACGGCCACACATGGATGTAAACATGCCCTGGTGGTTAAGTGTAATCCAATTGTATTGACTTTGGTTCACTACCAGTCAACAGTTTGGAAACACCTTCTCATTCTAGGGTTTGTATTTATTTAGTTTTTTGAAACACTGTTGATTAATACTGAAGACATCAAAACTATAAAAGAACATATATGGGTTTATTTAATTAACAAAAAAGTGTTAAACAAAGCAGAATATGTTTTATATTTTAGATTCTGTAAAGTAGCCCCCTTTTTCCTTCATGACAGCTTTACACACTCTTGGTATTCTCTCAGTCTGCTTCATGAAGTGGTCTCCTGGAATGGTTTCTAATTAACATGAGCCTTGTCCAGAGTTCATTTGTAGAATGACTTGCCTTCTTAATGTGTTTGAGACCATCAGTTGTGTTGTTCAGAGGTAGGGTTAGTACACAATGGATAGTCCTAATGATGTAATCCATATTATGGAAAAACCACATTGCTTCATAGTTTTGATGTCTTCAGTATTAATCTACAATGTTGAAATTAATTAAAATAAATAAAAATCATTGAATGAGAAGGTGTGTCCAAACTTTTGACTGGTAGTGTAGATGATATTGATATGAGTTTGTCATCTTTGTGTGGCAACTGAGGACTTTGCAGTATTTTAGCCGTAAGGCCTGTTCTGACCTGCAGCACGTTGCAGCATTCCTCCAGGATCAGCTGAGCAGATATGGTTTCATGGATATAAGACGATGCATCTGAAATGCATTCAAGCTGGCTACGTGGTGACTCAAGAGACAATTGCTTAAAATAGTGGATCCCTACGGAGTGCAACTGAGGCGCTGGTTATCTTGTTAATTCAGAAAAATGGAGCAGATTTTTTTTCTCATGTGAATGCAGACTGATGGTCTTCAAAATAAAAAAATATTTAGCCAATGATTTCTTCACTGTCACTGTTTTTACTTCAGAAAATAGAAAGAAACTTGACATTTTAGATTGCTATCAAACACATTCACGTTCCCCTGAAAAGCTTTTGGTTTCCCATGATCCTCTCTTCTTACAAACTACACTGCTAAGAATTAAAAGTGACAAAAAGGACATCTGTATCCTGCTGTTTTCTTTGATCTTAAAGTCAACAAATCAGTTTAATGAAGAAAAAAGTCTGATATGTTATTAACTGGAGTAAAAACACACCATGTTTTCGTACACATGCTGCATGTGACTACAAATATTCCACCAGAGCAAACTATCAATCAGCTGTGTGAACACATTCTTCAGTGTTATGCTCTGATGCTGGACAGGTGGCACATGGGGCTCGGTTGGCCTACATTTTAAAAAGGGAACATGAAATAATCTCTAAAGTTTGCCTGGCAACAAGCCTGGCTAGCTAAACACAGCTAAATGGTCCCAGAGGGAGAGGGATACTGGGGCGATTTCACAGGGTTTAATTGAAGCTGTCAGCTGGGTTCGGCTGCTAATAAAAGGCAATGAGTGAGAGTGTGAGACGTATAGAAAGCCAAGGCTTTTCATTTTATTCAACCTAATTAATTTCAGGTAAAGCAGTCGAGGCAGTCACTACTATAATACACATAAATTATTGAGACCACCACTGCTGCTAACACATTAGCATCTGGGAAAGCTTTGTTGTTTTTTCATTTAATGAGAAATCCTCCCACATCCTTCTTTCCAAAAACCTGACAACTAAATAAATGGGTATTAATCCTATGGCCAATAAAGAAGTGGGGAGATAATAAAGATTATAGAGATGTTGCTAATTGAAGTCTTTTGTTCATCCCGCTGATATATGAAGAATAAACATGCCAGAGAACACAAATCTTCATGTTTTATTTTGTTTGATGGGGATTAGTCTTTTTCGCCCGAGCTCTCACAAAACAGGATTACCATTATCTTGTTTCCAGCTGTGGTGGTATCAGTAAATTATGACATAACTATCAACATCTTTGGTGCACGATACTAAAGTGAAGGAGGTCGTACTGTATTTTCAAAAATGCATTCATAATGCATAACCTTACATTTGTTATGAGCACAAATTTCCAACCTGTTGCAAAAATATACATATCAGCCCAGAGGCTTCAATACAGCTGATATTTTCCTAAAACCAAAGGAAAACAATAGTTAAACAAAGCCAAATAACCTGCATTAGCTATCCCTTGTGCCAGTGTTTTAGATAATAGCAACACATTTTATATTTGACATCTTTGCCATATTTAATGCAGGAGGAAGTTCTGCAGATCAACATTCACACCTCACTTCGCACCAGGCTAATGCAATTCAAGATAATCAATAGAATTTATTGGACACCATCTAGCTTATTTAGGGCTAAGCTTAAAGGGGACCCAATGTGCTGGAAGTGCCCTGACCATGGTCACTCAATACACTAGACTATTACACTTTTTTCTTCTTCTTCTCTTTCTTTTCTTGAAGAACGGAGCAGAACCGCCGGACAGCTGGAGTCATGTGGCTGAGGTTTTCCTGCGGTAATTACTGAATCAAGGATTCTCCTCCTTCTCTCCTCATCCATGTTGTCTTTATGTTCCTCTGAAAACCTCTGACCTGTTGACTCCAGGCCTGGCTCCGCTCATCATGACGGTTTGTTGTTGTAGTTAAGTGAAATACGATCTGGTGATAACACAGAATGTTTTATTCTGAAAATTAACCGGATGTTTTAATTTTGTTTTGGTGCCTGACTTCCTGTCCCGCTCGATCTGCTCTGTTGAGATTGATGCATCCGGCAAAAATAGAAGTCTTGTGTATCTGATCCAGAGGGCTCTGGAGCGCAACCGAGCAGATCCAGTGGAAGTTAACGCATTCACTAAAAATACGGATCAGACATGGACCCAGTGGAATCTGTCCGTTACCTTGCTAAAAACATGTTTTGTTTTAGACTTCCTGTCCCACTCCATCTGCACTGTTGAGGTTGATGCGTCGTGCTCCGGCATCCGGCAAAAGTAGAAGTCTTGGGTATCTGATCCAGAGGACTCTGACCTTCCGGATCAGAAATGCAGCTGGAACGCAAGGAGTGGATCCAGTGGAAGTTAACATATTGACTTAAAATACGGATCAGACATGGATCCAGTGGAATCTGTCCGTTACCTTGCTAAAAACATGTTTTGTTTTGGACTTCCTGTCCCGATCCATCTACTCTGTTGAGATTGATGCGTCGTGCTCCGGCATCCGGCAAAAATAGAAGTCTTGCGTATCTGATCCTGAGGGCTCTGGTGTGCTGGATCAGAGACAGAGTTCGCTAAAACTCTGAGTGTTACATCGTATTCATTTCAGACATCATCCTCAGGGCTAATTAGACCACCTGTGAATCTCTTTAAACACTGAGTTGAATTGGGGGTTTGGTAACTGTTTTCCCACATTTGCTTCTTGTCTCAAGGAGACATTTCTAAACCCTGGAATGAGTAAAGACACATAAAGAAATGTAGCGGTGAGACCAGCAGTAATCTCACACCATACAGTCCTCTGAAAACAGCTATAGAGCAGAATGGTCAATAACGCTGCCCATACTGTTCTCCTGAATTGACACTTAACGTCCAGAGAGATGAAGGTGAGGGCTGCTCCCTGGCTGACACAATGGTCCACCTCATCCCTCAGTTACAGATCCTTTACAATCCTGCTCCTCACTGACCTCTCTCCAGAAACAGCTCACTCTAATCCTCATCCCTTGTCAACTTTTAATCAACAGCACTTATTTCTCAGAGGTCTTTCGTCTCATAGCCTCCGTCAAGTCCTTTCACACCCAAACAACAGCAGCTGCTTGAAACCGCAGAACCAGGTGACTTCTTTGTAACAACAGGCCATAATGGACGTCTGACAGCTGCCTCATAATTGCATCTGGACCGGACAATACAAAGCTATATACTAGTCAGCGCCGACATCAGACCACAGCAAAAAACAGCGTGTACCTCCACACCCACAGAGCTGTCTTCCACATTGACAGAATCCTCAGGAAATGTTAATAATATTCATTGAATTCAGTGATGGTCATTGTATTCAGTTGACAGCACAGAACAGAGCACGCAATATTGGGCTGGGAAATATCCCCTTATCTTGTTGAGAGACAGACAGGCAGAGTGGTAACGGCCCAGTCCGCTAATGCAGTTTGGTGGCAGGCACATGAAATAACTTCTGGGTTCGGTCAATCACGAAAGCCCCCGGGGAAAACAGAAGGAAAATATTCATCAGGTTTCACAACACACACACAAATGCACTGTCGTACACACTCCATCAACCCTAGCCTGCATTTTCCACATCTATATATACACGTCTAGGCTAAATGCATTTGTGACTAAAATGCCTGGAAAACAACAGACCAAAGTGTTGACTGTTATTAACCGTGAATTGAAAACAAAGCATGCTTTTCCATTACCACATATCCATTGTTCCTGTGCCCTTGAGAAATACAATACGGTTGAGTGTCTGACTCTTCTTTGCTTTGCAGTGATGTGATTTGCAAGACCAGCCTGCACGTGTCTGCACATCCTGAAAACAGAGCATGAGAGCTTGCACTGTGCAAAGCTTTGTGTGAGTTTTTTTGTTTGGTTTCAGTATCACTGCTGGCCAGCTGACAGGCGGAGGATTAATCACGCAAACAGCGCCTGCACGGCCGCACAGAGGAGCAGCGCCACTTCTGATGAGAACAAAAGACAGATGGACACAAAGAGGCTCAGGTTTGATTATCAGTCCAGTCCATGCTGCACCGTCATCTGTATGTGCATGAATATGTGTGTGTGTAAATTTGTTTATTTGGATCTGTGTAGTGGAGCTAACTGTTGACACAGTGGATCTATTTTGTCGCCTCACTACCACAGTGTGGTATGTTCATTTGTGTACATGTGTGAAATTGTCACATCAATCTTGCTGAAGCAGTGGCAGGTTCAGGCGGGGGGGGGTGTCACACCTCCCAGCATCCATGATGCTTTACTGAACCCAAGGGAAACACACCGAGTCAAGCTGTAAGATTGAAATCTACCCACCTCCACTCTCCTTACAAACACAAAGCACACCCTCATGTTGCAGAAGCAGCTCTGAAAGAGCAGTTGGACACTCGTACATCAAAACATGACAACATCATTCTTGTGTGTTGCATAATCTAAAATGTTGTCTTTTCTTTTTAAGTGCATTTACTTTTGAGAGAAAGATGCCATCTGTGTGTCTCTTCATATCAACTATAAAGCTATGCTAATAAGGCGGGGGATCTTTTAAAATGTGCAGGGTTGAAGAAAACAAGACGACAACATCAGAGAAGGAAGAGCAGTTCGACAGAGAGAAGGCAAGTCTGCTATGTAATAATGTATGATTCAAAGCTATTCTAAGATTGTGGATTGCTAAACCTAGATTTCTTTGGGGAAATCTGGCTCAGAGTGCTCGGAGGAAACTGTGCCAAGCAGGAACACAGTCAGCGCCTGGGTTTGGTAATGAGGCTGGCTCCTGCTTGGTGTTAAACCTAGACAAGGTGGGAGAACATGTATCTGTTCGGACTTGGCATCATAACGTTGCATCTGTTCTGTTTGCTGTAGTTTGATGAGTGAATGTCGAGGTGGTGCAGACTAGCTCAGAGAGTAGACCTGATCACGGTGTACGGAGATACATCTTTAGTTTTACTTCTCTTTCTTTACAAGTTAAAATATACAAGCACGATTTTAAGGGGCCTTTAAAAGCAGGGAGGGTTTTATGTGATTTACTGACCATTAACTACAGAGACTGACTTATAGCCCTTGAAAGGGCAAAGTCATAAAACTTTCAGATATTAGAATGATTTAGTGTGAACAATTGTTCTGAGAAGATGAGTTGAATTAAAATAAGAAAAGAGAACACAGAAAAGAACAGGAGGAGCAGTCAGGCTATCGTTTTCATCCACTACTGGAAAACTAGACGAGGGTCACATTATTACGTGTTTTAACCTCAACTTTATCTACTGGTAGTGTGCAATCATCAACCTACCTGCAGGGCAAAAAGTGCTGTGAAATGACTTACATTTTTTGGGATGGCTGGAGGTATGTGGACTAATGAAGGGCTGCAAATCAGGCTACAAATCATTTTAATCATTGGCAGAGCTGTGGACTTATTTTTCTCAATGTGCTGATTATAATTCCAGTGAACAAAAGTGAAAAAAGCCAGCCTGAATCCAAGGTGAAGTCTTTGAATATCTAATCTTTCTTGGGAAAAATACCCAAATAGCAAAGTTATTCCAGTAATGTTCATGTAAAACTGAGAGAAGCATATCTTCAGAGATAAAAAGCTGGACTTTTTTGATTTTTTGCTTGAGAAATAGTTGCTAATTGTTCTATTAAATTGTAAGCGATTGGGTTACATGGTGTGTGATTCTGTTATGGTTAGTTAAAGTAAGTTAAAGTTAAAGGAGACTCCCTTCATTGCAGTTACTGAGTCTTCTTTAGTGAATGTGTCAGATTGACAGCAGTCTTATAAGAGAGGCTGTAAGGCTGTCAGTCATCCCTGATACCTATGACAGTGATCTGAACAAGATAGCACACCTGTGATTGTGTGTGTGCGTGTGTGTGTGTGTAGTGTGATCCTGGAGACTACGATGCTAATGGAGAGTGACACAGAAGCTGTTTTCAAAACCGCCTGCTATACAGATTTGGCCAAAATTCAGTATGCAGTATGTGAACGAGCAAAATTTGTAGTTTGCCAAAACTGCCCGGATGTTGTACTGATTCGGGAACATTTTTCAGTAGGCAGCTGACCAGTCTCCCTGCGTACTGTTTCCCACAATGCACAGTACTACTCGGTTTTTAGGTGCATTACTGCCACCTATTGTGTTGGAGTTGTTTTTAAGACGTTTAACGGTCCATTACATTTACAGTGAAGTAATGGGAAAGAAACGCCAGTGAATGTGGTAACTTCCTGTAATTACAAAGGCGATAAACATCTCACAGGTAACTGTTCATGTCAGTGAAAATTGTTAAATTCCATGTAAACCACTTCTTCATATGTTCGTTTGAGCATTTAGCCTGTAATGAACAGGACAGCTGTAAAGAGACAGGAAATGAGGGGAGCAGGGAGTGGGAGAAGATATCCAGTAAAATGGTAGAGGCCGGGAGTCGAACCCGTGACTGCTTCAACTAGGACTATAGCCTCTGTATGTGGGGCTCACACTTAACGGCGCCCCATAAAGCATTTCTTAACTTTTTAAATCATAAGTGGATGCTAAAGAAGCAGTTTCACCATCTGCTTAGCCATTGTTTACTTCCGCTTTCCGAAACCGGAAATCCAACGACCCCTGACCCAGCATACTGTCAAACAGATCCAACAGAACAGTCATACTACATACTACCGTCAAGGTCAGTATGCAGTATGTACAGCATACTGCATGTGCAGGTAGTATGTAGCAGTCGGTTTCTAAAACAGTGTGTGTTTTGATGATGGCCAGTGTATTGGTGTTGGCCAGGGTCCACAGTGTTCAGACAATAAAGCTCATACAAACTGGACAAGTCTTGTAACTTCACTAGCGTAGACCATCAAAATACTTAAACTGTAACAGATTTAAAGTCAAATTTAAAAAAAGGAACACATTAAAATGAAAGTAAAATAAAATAAAAAGTAGTTTTGTATGGAGAGACAAAAGTTTGGTCTGATAGCTATAAACCAACACACCTACAGACTTTAATGGCTTCTTGTGTTGTAGCAGTGAGGCGTTAATGGCTTCATGCTCTCCAGCTTATTAAATTGATGAGATAAAATTCAACAAAACATTACAAGGAATTAAGTGGAAACCAGGATTTTCAACAAGCCATACGATTGCACAAAACACTCTTTTAAGTGATTTGCATCTCATTTGCACAAAATAATAAATGGTTTGCAATTAAACCAACAGAGCTGAAGAGGATGACTTTACTTTTACTGCATGTCTGCATTCACTAGATCTCCCCGGCGAATATCTGTACCTTTATTTTCCAGTCAAATCTTCCTCTTCTGTGTTTGTGTGTGTGTGTGTGTGTGTATGTGTGCATGTGTGTATGTGTGTATTTTCCCCCATCCAGAATGAGGGTCTGATGATATGTTGCAGACCTTATAATCCCTCTCACTCTCTCTTGGGATTTTGAGCTGTTTACACCAAATTGACTTGACTTGGAAGCGGGCAGAAATATATTAATTGCCATGCATGACTGAAGCAAATATATAATTTTCTCTAAAAGCGGAGCATGAGTTGTTGCTTTCTGTGTAAATGGTAGATAATGTTTTCACTGATGGTGTTTATGTTCCATCAGGACGTACAAATGGCTCACTGGAGGAGCTGTCATGACTTTATCTCTCGTATTAAAAGGTCAGATCTGAGGAGAAATAAATCAATGCCAAAGATGGCAGCTTGTAGATACATTGCCTAAGTCATTTCACAGTGAAGGGCTGAGTACTAATTTCTCTGTCGCCTGGGATGCAGCCAGGGATCATAAGAGACAGCAGGGATGGAGAATGGTCTGACGCGACTAAGCAGAGCTGGCTGACCAAACCGAGCCAACAGCAGCACTGATCCCACGATGACAGAAATCTGGATTATTGCAGCTCTCATTTGAATCCCCTTACATCACCTCAGCCTGAATCTGTGTCTATCTGCTCTGCTCTGAAACTATACTGTGGACCTTTCACAAGTTAAGTCCCCACATTAAGGGGCCTTAACAAAACTGAGTCACCAAAGATCCTGATTCAGTACGCCAATATTCCACGACTTTGGACTTTGGAAGAAGACATCATTACTCCTTTAATCTTCTGTAGATATGTGGTTACAAACTTGGATCTTTTAGTACATTAATATTGTTTGTCCATGGGTGCTCTTTTAGTGGTTCTACCCTGTAAAATTCCACAAATATATTCATTTACTTTATCACTTTTTCCCCTAATATAGCTCTTAATTTTGTAAAATCTATTTATGATAACTAAGTGCATGGTAAAAGTGCACATCTCTGTCCCTCCCACAATGTTTGCTTCTTTATCTGGTGTAAAATCTAGATGCAAAGTAAGGCACAAGGAACAAAGAGGTTGCTTTTTGTCGCTCAATCAAAACCAATCATCAAAACCAATCACACTGTCATCTCCCAGCCTTTGAAGCTAGTTGAGTCTGCACCTGGCACATTGCTATTTGAATGGCAAATCAATGAGCTGAGATGTATGATTTTCTGCTCATGCGTGGAGTTTAAGCACACAAACTTTTTTACAGGAACAGCAGGAATTGTATCTTAAAGAGCTCATAGTGCCCCATTACCCCTCTAGAACACTACTCTCCCAACATGCAGGCCTGCTCGTCATACCTAAAGTCTTCAAAAAAAGTATGGGAGGTCAAGTCTTCAGTTATAAGGCACCTCTCATTTGGAATCATCTACCAGTCAGGGTCCAGGAGGCAGACACCCTCTCTACCTTTAAGAGTAGGCTTCAAACTTTCCTTTTTGATAAAGCTTATAGTTAGAGCTGGCTCAGGCTTGGACCAGCTCTTAGTTATGCTGCTATAGGCTTAGACTGCCCAGGAGAACTGACACACTGGGATCCTATCTCTCTCCTCTGTCTGCCTGTCACTTACTTTAATTCTTCCTGTCCCATCAAAGTTACTGTAGACCTTTCTGGAGTCCCTGAGCTCCCTTGTCTCGTAGGTTCCTCTGGATCTCTGCCGTAGTCGGCCTGCTGCTGTGGACGTGCCAGAATCCAGCTGCTACAACTACTACTACCCGTCTCAACACTTTCATCTCTCTCTCTTCATCTCCCTCTATCCCTCTCTCCAACACGGTCTCAGCAGATGTGTGTCTAACATGAGTCTGGTCCTGCTCGAGGTTTCTGCCTGTTAAAGGAAGTTTGTCCTTGCCGCTGTAACTTTCTAAATGCTGCAAAGTGCTCTGCTCATGGTGGATTAAGATGAGATCAGACTGAGTCCTGTCTGTAAGATGGGACTGGATCTTATCCTGTCTTGATGTTGGGTCTTTGTTAATAATAGAACATAGAGTACGGGGTAGACCTGCTCTGTTCGTAAAGCCTCTTGAGATAATGTTTGTTGTGATTTGGTGCTATATAAATAAAGATTGATTGATTGATTGATTGAATCCACTGAAGCTCCAGAAGGAGAAACAGGCGTGGGTGGAAGTAGTGTTGGGCTTGTACTCGTCCTCTGCCATCACTAGGCAGTTCGTGCAAGTAGCTAATATATCTGTAATGATCTCAGGAGACGTGTTCATGTGCGAGTTAAAAGCATGCATGTATGCAAATTGTGAACCTCCCTAAGGAATGCATTACTATCTGAATGAAGCGCTCTTTAGATGGCTAGAGAATTGTACCCTATTGATTTGAGGCCAGGCTTTGTTAGTCTGTGGTGTGACTGCTGCCTCGAGACAGCAATGTGCCAAATCCAATAGCTGCTACATCCTTTAAATGCAGGATCTTAATGTGATAAGGCCTTTTCATGTTTCAATGTTGTATTTTAATTCTTGTGCTTTTTGCTGTTTACTCACTAATCTGCATTGTGAAAATACTGCACTTCAGGGGGAGCAGGGGCGAAGAGCCATTTGCACTGTGTACAATTTTAATTTGAACTGTTTCTGTTCACAGCCCTCTCAGAGAACCTCATGCATTTATAGAAAGCTCATACTCCGTGCCTGTGGGTTGGCAAATTTGACTAAATTGTATCAAGCAATTGAATTTCCATGCTACATTATGATGCAGACGAGGACACACATTCACACAGAATACAGACTGCAATTATCAGAGAGCTTAAAGAGTCCACAATCTCTGAGCAGAGCAGAATGAAGAAGAGGAGAGGGAAACTACAATCGATTCCTCACTCAGCTAACATTACGTGATGACGGATGAGTGTGACTTCGTAGCCTGGCATCAAATTATCTCATGACTTAGAGGTTAGCAATCAGTTCATTCTCAGTGTGGTATCACAGAGCCAATGTACACATTCATTGAGCTGCTTGGGCTTTTGATGATTTATAACAAGTTGCAGGATTGCCAGATTCTTTGTCCTTGCCTTCGTCTTCAAAGGATTTAATCGAAGTAAGTGAAGCATAGCAGCTGGCAGACTGAGCTCCCATCACTGCACCGCACTGGATGAGTCAAAATTCAAATGCAGCAATCCCCCAAAACTAGTCTAGCGCTAAAATTCTCTGAATGAATCATAACAGCCATGGATTTCCCATATCAGTGACATGCAGAAGGATGGAGACCTATTTTAAGGCTGATTACAGACCAACCAAAGTGAGAGTTATGGTGGGGAAGTCACAGCTCCTATCACACTGCATTGTGGGTCACAGTCTGAAACCCTGAACAAACAGCCCTGCCTCCCTTCACTCCTCAGAAAAGGTTGTGAACAGTGAACACGAAAAGAGGAGACGTGTTGAATAGATGGATGGAGTTGGTTGATGAAGGATGATATTGGAGTGACTCCAATAACAGCGTCTGCGATACACTGTTGAGCATCGGGATGATACAGAGCTCTATTAATTCCTCTCTCTCTCTCTCTAGGAGGATGGAGCTGTACCAGGGTGGATGAATATTCTAGCAGAGTATTAATAAATGATGAGAGGAGGCAGTGTTGAGAAGCTCACAACACTTTGGATTGCTCAACTGTTGTTTTTTCTTCATCCTTTTCTCTCCACCCATGTACAGTAGGGATTCAGTGGGATTCTCCCATGATGCTCGCTTTCCTCCTCCATTAGCCGACACGCTGCCTGCTTCTTCAACCCCCACGCTTTCCTCAGCCCTGACCTCCAACCCTGTGCTCACATTTTTTTCATTTTAAACTTTAAGGGATGTTAAATTATTCATACATTAGGTAATAGAAGAAGCATGAAAGTTACAAACATGCCATAATATTGGTAATTTCTGTGAAAGTCTGCTGTCCATTGTACAGCAAGTGTGACATTTTATGGCCAAATTCCACCAGATGCATGTCCGGTCCGTCTCCGATCCGTCAAGGCACCGGATCTGATAGGTTTCTATTCTACTGAATGTGTTTTTGCCAGATGCCGGAGCACGACGCTTCAATCTCAACAGAGCAGATGGAGCGGGACAGGAAGTAAGGCACCAAAACAATATGAAAACATCTGGTTAATTTTCAGAATAAAACTCTCTGTGTTATCACCAGATCGTATTTCACTTAACTACAACAACAAACCGTCATGATGAGCGGAGCCAGGCCTGGAGTCAACAGGTTAGAGGTTTTCAGAGGACCATAAAGACGACATGGTTGAGGAGAGGAGGAGGAGAATCCTTGATTCAGTAATTACCAAGGGGAAACCTCGGTCACGTGACTCCAGCTGTCCGGCGGTCCTGCTCTGTGCTGCATTCCGAAAACACAACCAGTTGGTGCTGGACTGCAGCTGATCGGATACAGACTGGACACGGATATGGTGGAAGTCCGTGTTAGCCTATTGATGGGCCTTTTCTCTTCAGTATAAAAATACTAACATAGTTCGAAGTGTGTAAGTTGTTCTATAAGGAATGAATCAGCTTTTCCAACAAGTACAGTTGTGTTGTTCAGATGTAGGGTTAGTACACAATGGATAGCTCCTTTTGACTACTGTTGTAATCCATATTATGGCAAAAACAGATTATTTCATAGTTTTGATGTCTTCAGTATTAATCTACAATGTTGAAAATAATTAAAATAAATAAAAAACCATTAAATGAGAAGGTGTGTTCAAACTTTTGACTGGTAGTGTATGTGTCATGTCTGTGAGCTCTGAGGGCAAAGTAAAAGGCTGAAAAATGTCCAAATACAGTAAACACATAAAAGCAGCATTAGTGTTTGAAGAGTTTCTTAAAATGATCTAATCTAAGAGTCTGGTTCCCCAGCTGGTTTCTCTACAGAGGGGCTGATCTGACACAGTTCCCCTGTAGGTCATACCATTACTAGTGACAAGCACCTTATACAACCCCACGTAACAAAAACCCCAAACTGCCCCTTTAACAGTGAGCCAAAACCTTTAAATTAAACCTCCACAATCCCAGAACACTTCAATACTTCTGGTTCTTATTTTTTCACATATCTTCCCATTTGTTTGTTTGTTTCTACACCACAATGTCATGACTCCACTGCAGGGCCCAGAGGTCATCATGTCTTACAGGTCAGTGCCCAGCAACAGTTCTGACTGCACCAGCACATAAAAACACGACACAGGACAGTGGTCGTCAACCAGTTTTGTGTACACATTTCCAAGTCTAAGCTTCCTCTACACTTTCAGAAACCTTGACCTCTTCTGATGTGGCATTTTGAGAACCCTCCCCTCCACTTTTCAGTGCACTGTTGAACTGCAATAGCGTGCAAAGACAGAGTAAAGCGAACTTACTGATATCTGTAGGTAGACAGAGCAGCTCTACTGTTTGCTCCAGGCGATGACCTAAAAAACAAAAAGGAGAGAGTGCGTCAAACTGAGCATCAAACTGACAACCTACATGAAAGACTGAGCTTTGATGGCTTTCTCCTGACTGAATGTGCAGCAGGTACAAGGGGCCATGATGAGAGTATGAACTTGTGCACGAGTGTGTTGACCTGATTAAAATGTAGACAGGTTACCGCAGTGAGACTTGTTTATTTCAGGATCTTAGGTTTAAAGTAGGAAGAGGAGCTCTGTAGAGGAAAATAAAAACTTGCTGGTAGTCGTGAATTTAATCTTGATATAGGGATGAAAACAGGCAACCCAAATCCTGTAAAAATGGCTCAGAGTCCAGCAATAGTTTCACAATATGTACAATATGAGGCTACATCAGCGCAACAGGCAGGGAAAACTTTAGGGCTGAAGTTAAAGAAACCCCGGAGAGACATCAACCTAAGCTCGGCTGTACTCGCCCCAAACACCTCACTGCAGTACTTCACCATCTGCCACTAAGCCAGGGCCACATGTCACATCCCATCCTCACATCCTGAGCCCCTCCTGTGACACCCTCAAGTTGCTGCCCCCTCACAGCAGAGGGATCGGATCAGGTATCACACCAGCAGCACACACACTGTTGATGTCAGTATGATAGGTCTTTTACAACAGCCAGTGGGTTGAAATGGTGAACAAGGGAGGTAGAAATGGCAGGTGTAAAATGCCGAATGCAGCTGGGTTTGTCAAACGGGGTTACAACCAAGCGGCAACCTCCGGTCTAAAAATATGAGTCCAATGCGGAAGTGTTAAAAGCTGCAGTTCATCGAGGATCCGCTTGAGGCTGGCTCCGGAAGTACCGGAAGTCACATACACATGAATGGGAAAAAGACGATCTTTGCAGCATTAATAAACATGTTTACAGCCTGGTACAAAAGATGAGTGTAGTCTGAATAGCTCATTTCTCGATGTCCTCTCACTGTGAGGGGGGTGAATTTTTTTCTAATTCGGCAATTTCGAAGATATTGAGATTACTAGTCTTCCAATGAGAGGCACAGCTGCCTGTGGGAACACTGCAGCTGTTGGCTAGGAGGCTCAAAGCCCGCCTCTTTACGTCACACTGGCTCGACAGAAGCAATATGGCTGCCGCTGCCGATTGGCTTCAAAACAGCGTTCAGAAACAGATGGGTGACGTCACGGATACTACGTCCATATTTTTTACAGTCTATGGTTGCAACATTATACCAGGATATGAAATTCATGGTTATCTGTAACTTTTCTCAACAATGGTACTAAACATAAGCTGGTTTACATTGAATTCTGAGCTATTAGTGTAAAACAAAGCAATTCACACCATATCAGGATGTAATATGTGAAAATATGACAGAGCGTACAATTTACCTAAACGACAAACATGTTTTTGTCACTGTAGTTGGAACAGGTAATAAAATACTATTAATTTTGGAATATCTCATATTGTGATGCCATTTTTTCTACCTTAAAATGTCACACTATTGGAACAGTAGTGCCCAATGCTAGAAAACTTTACCTACCATGATAACTAAGTAAAGGAAATTCACATATAGAGCTTTTCTACTTAAACATGACAGACATACAAAATGTGCCTCAAGACATTTGGCTTAAAGCTAGGGTTGGTAGCATAGCCTGTATAAAATATGGACGTAGTATCCGTGACGTCACCCATCTGTTCCTAAGAGCTGTTTTGAAGCAAATCGACGGCAGCAGCCATATTGGTAATGCGGAACTCAACCAGGCAGAGCGTGACATAGTGTGAGTCTCTTAGCCAATGGCTGTGTGTTCCCGACCGGGAGTCACGTCAGTCATGTCCTTATTTGGGCAAAACTCATAATCTTAATATCTTCTGAACCGTCACATTAGAAAAAAATTCACCACCCGTACAGTGTATGCCATTAGAGAGATTAGCTTTGTAGGGCCAAGCCGTTTTTTGAACCAGGCTGTAAACATGTTTATTAATGCTGCAAAGATCGTCTTTTTCCAATTCATATCTATGTGGTTTCCGGTGTTTCTGCAGCCAGCCTCAAGCGGATTTTCGATGTATTGCAGTTTATATCACTTCCGCATTGGCTTCATCGTTTGAGACCGGAGTTTACCGCTTGGTTGGTAGTCATGGAAAACTAGCATGAATTTGAATGTAGCATTTCCTCAGGACTCTGTCTTATATATCTATCCTTTAACAATATTTAATATATGTTCCTGTCAGTAGCTTTTCATCTGAGTGGTGAACTTGGCGACACCTGCGGACAACACTGTACCTCTTATATCTTAAACATTCGTAGTTATTGTGTTTTGATGAAAAATCTCATCTGAATGAACAATTTACTGATCGATTTAAGTCATATAGTGTAGTCAGTATTCATTTCCGCCTGTTTCATAGCTAGTTAAAAACCCCTTACAGGTGCTTTAACAAGTCAAATCTTGGAAGTGAGTCTCAAAACGTTAATGGTTTGAACAGACTTTTGTCACCAGTGTGTTGTGTGTTATAAGAAATTCATAACACCCGAACATTTTTTCAAATTAGTTACAGTGACAGTGTTTCCTCGTCTTACTACTGCCATAGCTCATCACCGCCTCACTCCTCCTGAATAAAACCCTGAAGCTTTATTTGGTCTCGCAGGTCCAACTCACACTGCAGCACACTGCAGCTGTTTGGGACACTCAGCAGATCACAATTATGACCAACCGAATAGATATACAAGATTTAGAAGGATGATACTGTAATTGTTTGACTTCACTGCCAGCAGCATGTTTTACTACTAACTACATTTGTTTTCATTTCTGTTTGCATACATTCAGATAAATAATTTGCAGTTTTTATTCATAGCTGGTTTTATGTTTCCTTTTAGTCTTCTGCTCTCTTTATTGTGTTATTGTCAGATTTTCGCAGACTAATCGCAGTGTTAAGAGTTGCTTTTTGTGCCAAAAGAACTCTCTGTACACATTCAACAACAAAACTATTGAGGCAAAATGATTGAATAAAACCCTGAAAATGTACAGAGAGAGACTGAACATCTATGAGTCTTGTATGCAATTACAGAACATTCCTTAACCTGTAATTAGCCAGCAAAATAAGTCTTAAAAAACCATACTATGCTTGCTTATCACAATAATTAAGAGATCTTTTCAAACCAAATCTGAGTGGTTATGTAGCCATGTTATTTTCTAGCACTGTTACGTAAAACAAACAAACACCATGCAGAATTTTAAAAATAGTGCAAACTCTTCAACAGAAAAAACAGACCAGGATTCTGTGCTCCACATATCTGTGTAATATAGACAGTAGATTTGAAGATGATGGACAATGATGTGGAATATCCAGTGTGGATTACATTGATATGTTTCAATGTTGTAAGACACCGTACACAGACTCAGTTTCGGGGGGAGATTATAATGTGATACCATGAGAACTGAACCAGAACCACACAAGGCATTTTGATGGGAATCTTCTGCAGACATCATTAGTTTACGTACAAGTGCACACAAGCAAACACACATAAAACCAAGCTGACAGATACACAACACACTCGTACGCACACCTACACTTCTCCTGCAGGAAATCTATGAACATTGATCTCCATCCTCCCACCCTCCTCTGTCATGACAAGCGGGGGCTTACAGTACCCCGTTCACTCTAAAACCCTGCATAAGCTGTTCTCTGGCATTTTACACCCTGTCAACATTTTTACAAGGTTGCTCACTGCCATGCTGTCTTGACCTCCTGTCCCAGAGCAATAACTAAGCTCCCTTTTCTGAATTACAGACCTACGGCACCCAGAGATGGAACAGAGGATGAAATGAGATGGCTGGAAGGCTCAGCTGAGATAAACAAGTCTCTGGTAGTAAACAGTCCAGATGGGATGTCCTTACCTGCAGCTTTACTCTAGGTGGTGTTTAGTATTCAGTGTGAAAGGAGAACAGAAGACATCCAGTGCAACAGGAGCATCAGTCCAATTAGTTTAAGTTTAATCCGAAAATATGACTCAAAATATTCTGTACGCTATATTTTAAATAAAGACCATAGTTCATTTTCTATTGAGTTCCGACCCACCTCCATTAATTCTCTCATTAGCATTCCTCCACTAGCCTCAGCTCACCTGAGGTGAAGAGGTCAGCACAGACTGCTCCAATTTCAGCGTGTAGCACCAAATCCACAGACCGCTTCTGAGCGTGCTGCTTAGGTGTGAAACCTTCACTGTGACCTTTGAAAAGCCTCCTGAACCGGACTCACAAGGTGCCAGAAATTGTTTAATGAACGGTCTGTGCACATGGTTTAATACTGTGCACAATATGTCCAGTGTTGTGAGTTTGTGTTTCTATATTAGCACAGAAACGCTGTCTGAATAAACACGGCTAAACCCAAACTTTATGATTTTACTGTCCAGTAGTTGAAGATAAATATGTTGTCAGAATTAACTGACTGTTCAAAAATTGCACTTTATTTAGAAACATAAAATATGGAGCCAAATTCTGTGAAGGGAACAAATCAATATAGTTTGTTCTGCTGTTTAGGGAAGCCCTGAAGGCACTACCCCTGATCAATATGCACATTAATGATTAACCCCCACACTAAAGCAGCTCTCTTTTTACTCCTGGATTGATTTAAAACTCTTAAAATACACAGATTCTTTAAAGACAGCGGTACTCTCTAACTCTTACTTTCCCACAGATGAAACCATCATGCTGCATTGTTTTAGATCATATACCTTAGGTGTGCAACATGATACTAGTTTTGTGTCGTTAAAAAGGGGCCACAATATGTCAAATTAATCTCAGTATGAAATCCAGACATGAAAACTTGTTCTTTCATACATGTGGATTAAGATTTGTAATCAGGGTTTAAAAGCACAAAGCCATTGTGTTACTGTAAGTCTACATGCACATGCTATAGCAGAGTATTTATGTATGTGCAGGGAGTCACTAAGATACTTATCACAGCCATCTACACTCAAACCTACTGGTCAGAGGTGATTTTCATGGCTGCTTTGGTAGGGTGTCGACCAAGCGGCAACCTCTGGTCCTAAAATCTGAAGCCCATGTGGAAGTGCTAAAAACTGCCGTTCATCGAGCATCCACTTGAGGCTGGAAACCACATACACACCCATTCAAAGAAGACGATCTTTCCAGCAGATATAAACATGTTTACAGCCTGGTTCAAAAAACTGTTTAGGTCTGAATAGCTAATTTCTCTATAGGCACACACTGTACGGGGGGGGGTGATTTTTATATAACCTGTAATCTTTGAAGATATTAAACTTACGAGTTTTGCCCAAATAAGAACATGGCTGACTTGATTGACAGGCGGGTTCCCTGTAGCTGTTAGCGTAAAGGCTAAAGGCCCGCCTCTTTACCTCACACTGGCTCGGCAGACGTTAGGTTAAGTTCAGTATTTCCACTATGGCACCCGCCGACGATCGGCTTCAAAACAGCGCTTCAGAAACAGATTGGTGACGTCACGGATACTACGTCCATTTATTATACAGTCTATGAGCCTGACAGGTAGGGACAAGATTCATTTTGGTCTTATGCTTTGAAAATCAGGCTTTTTTTGGTGGTTTAGATAACAGATTGTAAATTAGACTTTTAACAGTTTAATCATTTTCCTATCTGATGCCCTAGAAATAAACTAATATATTGTTGCATCATCCTTCAGACCGGAAAAAACAACAGAATCGAAATAGAAGGTACATCCTCTAAAGTGGCTTTCTGACAGTGCTTAAGTGTTATATGATCTTTCCTGCTACAGTGTTGTTATAGTGTTGGGTGAGTAACAGCAATAGGAAGATGGCCTACATACAACACAGCAGAACAAAGCCAAAAAATTTGGGACAGAGATATTAAGGCACCTGCTGTGTTGGGTCTTTGATGTGCTTTAAAGGTTTATGGTGTCAGGTTTTTTTTCTTACTGCAACCTTCAGCAGATCACACAAGAGCAGACAGCAGAGTGATGACTGCATGTCAGTATCTGCCTCATATGCAGTCTCTCCACAAACAACCTTACCACCTTTTCTGCAGAAGGTTAATGCTAATGTGATGCTTTCAGCTGTGAGGAGGTATTTGGTGTGGAGGCTGAAATGTCTGAGACTACAAAAAAGAAAAAAGATGCTCCAAAATTATTTCAAAACGAACAGCATCCAATGGTCACTAAAAGAAACTAGCTTGATTGGCGCTACTATTCATAATCTACACGTGTGAAACATTGTATTGGCTTTTTTCAATTCTTCTTCAGCTCTTCTTTTTTTTCCTTAATATTTTTGGGTATTTTCACCTTTATGGACAGGACAGCTGAATAGAGACAGGAAATTTGGGGAGCAGAGAGATGGGGAGGACATGCAGTAAATGGTCAAGGCTGGAATCGAACCTACGACCTCTGCAACGAGGACTATAGCCTCTGTATCTGGGGCGCTTAGACCGCTAGGCCACCAGCGCCCCTTCTTCAGCTCTTCTGACCGAGACAAACAAACAAGATCATTAAAACCAGGAAAGACACCATTATTGTTTTATTTTTTTTTTGCTATTTGTCTGTGTTTGTATTATACACATATTTTTCTTGTTTTTTTATTTGTTTTTTGTTTTGTTTTTGTTTTGTTGTGTTTGTTGTTGAATGGCCTTGTAATGGGTGGGTGGGGAAGGGTGTTAACATTCAGATGTGCCAATTGATGTCTATTCTACCTTTTTTTATACCTCTTGTTGTATGTCACACTGTCTGTCTAAAATGTTGAAAATTTTCTATAAATAAAGTTGGAAAAAAAAACAAAAAACAGGAAAGACATTAAAGCTGGTCCCCTTTAAAAATAAAAACAGTCACCTGACACTCTTTGGCCAGGTTTAGGGGCTGAAAGCCAAGTTGCCATGCACCATATCACACTTGGCAGACTTTATCCTGTTAATGAAAGTAAAAAATAACACTGGCATCACTTGAAACTACGGGACAATCTCTATAGGGAGCTGCAAAAATATGCATAATAATAGATAGTTAATGAACTACAATTTTTACTCCAATTGGATAGATTAAACAGCTTATCCCAGCAGGTAGAGCACATGAAGTATGTGTCTGATCTAAAATCATGAAACTGCTTCATTATCTTGTTCTTACATCCCAATCTGGTTCATCTGACAATATTTGAAGTGCATAACTTACCAGCCTTCCTGAGAAAATGATTTGTAACATACTGACATCTCGGCCCTAATTAGAAGGTAAAAAAAAGATGTAGACTGAATTGTCACCTTTTTTTCTCTCTTTTCCCAGTATGTCTCACACCGTAGATAAAACACTCATCTGGAGTCTCCCCATCAACTTTATCACACAATGATGAACAATCATCTGTGCTATCAGCGAACTTGTCTGGCTGTAGAAATAATGCATCAAAAGGCTGGTTCCCCTAAAGCAATTCAGGATTCATCCTCATTCTCATTCGCCATGCTTCAATAACATCACTCTGCTTTTTATAGGAGAATACATTTACCTCTGCATCCATAGACGACATTGTTACTTTGAATTGCAGCGATGTATTGAGAAAATAAATTTACCAGATGTGAATCTCTGTGCAGCTCAGCAGTGACAGCAGCAGGTGAGGCTCACTGCACATCTATATGCTAATATCATGCTGCTACTCAAACAAATGTGCTAGCTAATGAGCTAGCGTGGTGAATGCATCTTGAGCATAAGTACTGACACACGCGAGAGCATACCAAGAGTCATTCTATGACTCACAAAATGGGTAAATGTAGGCCATGCATACACACACACTGCTGCTGATACTTACACAAACAAATGCAGAACCTTTTATCAATGCTTACTGTGTGCCAAGGTTAGCTCTGACACTCTATAATGAATACTTACATTTTCCTCTAATGTTTCTACATAAAGGCAATAGAGACTAAACTTATATTACAGTTTGGATTGCTTTATTAGCACCCAACATGTTGTGAGGACCGTCAGTGAACCCACATAACTTTTGTTTTCTTTCTTTGTCCAGATTAATTGAATATTTGGGGGCCTAAAAAACCGCCAGACATATGCATCACACCAAGACCCACTGAAAAGTCTCTAATCCTCATGTACCCCTTTTCGACCGAGGCAGTTTCAGGGTCGGTTCGGAGCCGGCGCTCAATTAAGAACCGTTTTTTCGTGTTTCGACTGTGAGTGAACCGGCTCCCGGCTGGGAAAACCGGTTCCAGAGCGGCTCCAACTCTGTGCTTGTCTAGAACCGCGAACCGCTTATGTAAGGGGCGAGGAGTGGGGTGTGGAGTTACTGTGATCAAAAACACAAACCAAACGTGTTTCCACCATTGTCCTGCAGCGAAAAAATAAAAAGAGACTAATGGATCCAAGGCAGAGCAGTGGTCGGCCGAGGAGACAAGCTGCTGTTGTTTGCCATTGTTGTTGTTGTAAGGGGAAAGTTCGCACTCACACTGCTGGGAAAAGCGGTCACATAAATCTGACGTCATGACGTGCCTCTTCCACGGGTTCGAGCGGGTGGAAAAACAAACGGGTGCCGTGTTGGTGCGCAAGTTCAACCAGCTCCGAACCAGTACGAGCAACAGCCCAGAAATACAACCTGGTTCACGTTGGTCGAAAAGGGGTAATGGTGAAATCTTGACAAGTTTCAGCTGATTTTGTTATTTAAGACAGTTTACATGGTGCATATTTGAAGGAACTTGTCCAAGGGCTTTCATCTGATTACTTCCAAATCAGGTCAGTGTAATAAACACACACTGAAGATTAAAAGTTATTGATGGATAATGTCTGGGTATGACCTTACCTTGGACTTACAGCTGAAAGTGATGACCCACCTAAAGTTGAGCTTTGTGCACCAGCTAGACTGAAGCCCTGTTTGTGTTGTAACTGGGTGTAACTGTTGAGCCTAAAGGAAGGAGCAGGCGTGAGTCTGTAAAGTCAGACTATAAATGGGAAAATAATGGTCACAGAACGATGATGGCAGCACGTCTTGTTTACAGGTTGATTGATGAAAGTGTGTTCAGATGAGAGAGAGTGACTCCTAATTAACACAGGAAGGGCTTGCGCTGCGTTCTATCAGCACAACAGTTTTGCTCCGTCCGACGGGTCATGCACTGCTACTCAGGATGCGTGTTTGAAGCAACTCAGCACAGCCTGGAGCAGCTGGGTTCAGTGTAGAGAAACAGGATACAAACAACAGGTTACAGAGCCTTCCTGCGGCTGAATTACTGCTCATTTGGATATCATCCCATGACTTTTGTACTTCTAGATTTCTTCAGTATGCTGAGTAGTTATACAGTTTTTGCAGGTTCAAATGTGTTTAGTATTTATAAATATGTTCTACTTTGTTGTGTTGTTTCCTTTTGTTATCTTTTGTGGTAAATGTGGATCCCAAATATGTGGCAGATTAACAATATATCCATCATCTATAAGTATATCTTCTCTAGACGTTGGGATAAACAGTGAGAGTCCGTACAGGGCGTTTTATTTTGAAATTGAGCAGATCATATGCCTGACTTCCTGTCCTTCTTGACACATGCGGGGCGGCACAAGCTCCATGGAAAATATACCTGGCACATATCTATAGCGGGGCATGGCACAACAACATATCATCATAATGGGCAGAGCCAGGCCTGGAGTCAACAGGTCAGAGATTTTCAGAAGACAATAAAGACAACATGGATGAGGAGAGGAGGAAGATAATCATTGATTCAGTGATTACCACAGGGAAACCTCGGTCTTGTGATTCCAGGTGTCCGGCGGTCCTACTCCAGACCGCAGTGGAGCAGAGACGGACTGAACATGGATCAGGTGGAAGTCCGCGTTAGTCAGACTTGGTGCACTCAAATTAAGTTTGGGTCACAGAGAGTTGGTCGTACCCATGCAGATGTAAGAGATTTGATAACTCCAGCTGGTGCACTCGCCCCCTGATGACCAATTATCTCTCACAGATATCTTCATGTCAATGCAGCTAACTAACCATTCTGAATCCAAAATTTAAAGTTGCAGACTTAAACATCATATAGAACCGGAAGTCTTGGCTGGAACTGGTTTAACGCCAACTGTTGACTATAGGGATGGGCATTTCAAGCCAAGAAATTATTCATAATCGAGCTCTCTGACAGCAGGTTTGAACCGTCAAGTTGAAAAAACGACTAACACAACATTTATTGTTCTGCATGTGTAGACAGCAAACACTCCACGACACACCTGTCCCATTAACGGTCCGTTTGTGTGGGAGTTGCGTGAACCAGCACCGGGGTAAGGTGCTGCTATTAGCGGGCGCTGTCTCAACCTTTATGCCGGTGTTTCTGTGACACAGCAGCGTAGCGTGTATGTTTACATTTTACAGACATGCTCAGTGTCTGCTATTGTCTCCTTTTCTGAATCTGCCACTACTACATGTATTTCCAGCGACTGTCGCTAATACTTTCTTCTTCTTAGCATTCTTCTTCTTCTGTTACTTAATGCGGTTAGCAAACAGTTTTAAGACGCTCTATAGCTACAGTCAGGCGGGAACACGGTATTTTAACCAGGCACCAGTGAGAACGATGACAAATTGTACATTTAAAACGAGATATTATTCACTTTAACTCTTCGATTTTTAATCATGTCCCATCTCTTTTGGCTACACCCGAATAAGTGAAACGATGGCATCTGAAGTGGCTTGCTTTCGCCAAACGAAACAAAACACCTATAAGCCACTGAGGGGCTGCTTTACCGGGACTCAGTTGACGCGTCCTCCTCGGCAGGATGGATGAATGAAGTCCAATCTCCGTGCATGGACATCAATGGGTTTCATTTACATCGACATACAACAAAGGCTCAGCCGATCAATCCACACTTACATCCACTATGAACTTGTAGAATTAAAAAGCATAAAGCTCTTGTACACGAGACGATTACAAAGATAACGAAGACGGCGACGGTCAAAAACTGTATGCTACCCGGTAGGCAGCTCACCTGCCACTAATTGGGTCTTCTTCCCTATATGCATTCTACACCTGGCCTGACACACCCGCCACCGAGTGTGCACACAAGTGTATCAAACAAAGTTAACAGTCCACACATAATATTGACACACATATGGCTCTAACAACATCTGTTCCCTGAGGAATAGATTACATAGCATCGTGATTGCCAAAAGGTTCTGAGATTGACAACAAATGTTCACATCTGAACCTTGAGTCACTTAAAAGGTCTGAAAGGATTTAAATTTAACTGTAAACTGTTATCTGATGCTGCTTAACCACATAGTTTTAATGGTCCTGGTTACTCCTGGTTCTCGATGTTCTTCTCATTATAATGAGGAACAAAGTGGGAGCTCTTCAAACCTTCAAGGAAATAAAAATATACTCAATGGTGTGGAACAGTTCATAAAAACTTGATGAAAACTGCATATCAGGCACATTTAATAAACGGTTCAATTATACTGAGAAAGATCACAACGGACACAACTGTGAAGGGAACTCACACTGATGTCATTCAGACAGATCAGTTAGGGAACAAGACTGTTTCAATGCCTCTTTCTCCTCCCTCTCTCTTTGGGTGTTGCCTCAAAGCGATTCTCTAGTGCCACCCATGATTAATGCAGCTATGAATGGGTTTCTCTTTCACCGAGCTCTGTGGAGAAGGGTTTCTTTCCTTCTCTTTTTTCCCCCCTCTCTCTTTTTTTAGCCACTTTGCTTTCCTTCCAATGTGACCTGATTTAGTCACAGAGTGCGAAACTGATTTGGGCTCATTTACATGCTAAAGCCATAAAGAGAGGTAAACGCATCACCTCACTGATTTATGGGGACACCATGGAACAAACCATCAGCAGTTCTCTCTCTACCTGATTCAGAGCGATTCTTCACAAAGGTAACGAGAAAACAAGTCAGAAAGGAACACGTTCTTCATGTCGAACCATAAATGACTACTCCATATTTCACATTAGCAAGCAATATGGAGAATAAGTAGCTGTCCTTTTACATCTTACAGAGAGAGTAACGCAGAAGACACGTTACAACTGGTCAACATAGCAAGACAATGTAGGGAACAACACAACTATCTGCAAATATGCAAGTACACCATCTCCAAATGCCACAATGACACTTGCTACTTTAGGCGAGTCCAACAGTCAAGAAAACATCAAGATAACAAATGCGGTAACAGCTACAAGCAATCAATCAACACATCTTCAGTCTATCAATAGATCTATACTACAAAGCAAAGCTCAGATGATATTGACTTTAGAGCAGCTGTTCTTTAAATTTATCTCACTTCAAATCTGGCTATTAAAGGTAACATATCATGCAAAATCGACTTTTTAATGGTTCTCTACCTGAAATATGTTTCCCTGGCATGTCTACAAACCCCCCGAAAATGAAAAAATTCCATTCTGCCCCTGTTTTCTACAACTTTTTGTAAATGTGTGCTGAAACGAGCCGTTTCAGACTTCCTTGCTTTTGTTACGTCACAACAATATCCGTCCTGTAACAGAAGTCAGAGCTGGGAGCTTGTTCAGCCCATAGACTGTATAAAATAATACTGAATCCCTCTCCGTTTTTCATTACCTGCACAAATGTGTGCTAACAAGGAGCGTAGGAGGGAGGCATGCTAGTTGCAGGCTGTCTTAATAAACACAAAGGTCGGTTTTACTCCCCACGTCTGCAGATTTGAAGATCTAGTGGATGATTTTTATTTTTATTGGAAAAGAGCTAGCGCTAGTTAGCATAGCCACATAGCTACATGTCGTAGCTGTGTAGCAAGACACACGTCGACATACTGACAAATAAAACAACAAGAAACACAGAATCTGTGATCAATCCTTCATAAAAGGTCCTGCTGCCTTTCTGGCAGAGGTCGTTTTTTTACTCCCCACGTCTGCAGATTTGAAGATCTAGTGGATGATTTTTATTTATCACGGATAAGTGCTAGCGCTAGTTAGCATAGCCACATAGCTACATGTTTGTAGCTGTGTACCAAGACACACGTCGACAAAAACAAAAACAACAAGTAAAATCTGTGACCAATCGTTCAGAAAGGTCCTGCTACAGGCACCTCTCCGTCAGGATCAGATTCTGGATCAGATTTAGAGGGTTGAAGTAACGCGGGTCTGTGAGCAGCCGTGTATATTCAGCCAACATGTAAACATTAGATCAACGTGCTGGAGAGCCGAGGCCACATCCACTTCCTAAGGGGGCGTGGTCAGACCGTTCCAACCGTTCTGAGCAGGGCTGAAGAAGAGTGTTTTTCAGGCATGCCAAAATCTGATTTCAAAGTGTTTTTTTGAGCATAAACTTTAAAGACATGTTTTGGGGACCTCTTAGACCAATATATTTTGATGAAAAAAGCGTGATATGTCACCTTTAAGGAAGACGGATCAAAGGAGAAAGCTTACATTATTGCACAAACACAATAAAGGTTTGATCATGTAACCACCATAAACTGTGTTAAAATGGTTGTTGCCATTTTGGATTGGAGTGAAGCCAAGAGATAACAGCACCCCCTGCTGGCTGGCTGCAGCATAGGTCCTAAACCCCACCTCCGCCATTAATCCAGAGGGAACATTGGTCAAACTACAACATGAAACATACATTTTTCTCAAACGTGGTTTAGGTAATTACAGTTAGTTCTTATAAAGGATGTCAATTTTAAGTAATCTCCGTGATCAATCTTTGCAAATGTTAACAATCAATTATTAATTACTCGGCAAAAAAATGTACACATTTTCCATGCCATGACAATGCCAAATGTGTTTTTTCTCTTGAATCTAATTTTCCTTGGCGACACAATGTATATAATTGACGTAATTGAATAGCTACAGATCATGAAGGCGTACAAAATGTTAAACTGCTGCATATCAACGTGTGGAACATGTGGTCAGCTGTCAGCCGGGAGCACAACTGGGTCATAATCAGTCTGACAGCAGAGAATAAAATCCCCTAGCTGAGCGTCTCCGCTGTGCGCAAAACATTTAGCTCGCTGATTCACATCCAAACATGCTTTAAAATTAAAACACCTCCCTGATAGCAGAACTAAATAAGAGACCACATGATAGAAAATCAAAAACTAAAAAATGTGTTTGAGTAAGTTCTTAACAATCAATTAATTCATACTCCATTTATTGTCAAGTGCTCATTTTCCTTAGAAGTTTTGTTTGCGTTAGTTATTCAAGGACCGTCGTAAAAGTGCAATACAGGCCTTTCATGGCATTTTTCTGTGAATCAAGAGAATCAAAACAGAGTCACAGTGGTCATATCAGGAATGTTTTCTTTTGATTTTTTAGCAGGGACAGGCTGAATTATTTAACTTAAGATATTACACAAGCAAAAGTGTTAAAGGAGTGAAATTTTGACGATTTTAACACTTGGTATAACCCTGATACCGATATCTGATCGACTACGTGAATTGATCAAAGACTAAAATGTTTTCAGTTTTCGTCGACAAAATGTACTAAAATTATAAAAGGCTGAAAAGACTAAAAAGGGACTAAAACTAACAGGCATTTTCATCTTATGACAAAGACTGAGACTAAATCTAATATAGCCACCAAACTTAAAACTGCACAAGAGTCACTGAACTTTCCAAAGCCATAACCGTCTGCCTCAGACACATAAATCTGCTCTGCTGTGGATTGTACCCACTGGAGGGATCTTCTTTATCGGTATGTTTAATGTGCGTTTTGGTTAGCATCGTGGGTGTGATGTCATCTAGCCAGGTCGCTTGTGCGCATGCCTTGCCTCCAACAACACAAATGCCAGCACTTCAAAGTTAACAATGGGCTGAAATGAAGTGACCCTGTCCCTTCTATATATAGTCAGTGGTTTTAATCATGTAACCGCACGAGAAAGCAAGGGATTTTCACTAAGCAGTAGAAACAATAAGTCAAAATAAATTGATGCCTCTTTTGCACGCAGCACGGTGACTCTACTTGACTTTGCTCAAATGACACTTTCCATACTTTGTTATCTGCTGCAGACAGTGCCAGCTTATCGACAGTAGGGTTCTTAGTTGAACTTTATTGATGTGGTGCATAAAAAGACCACAAGTTTTGTTTCAATCGTAAACCTCACATTGAAATATCTAGGTAACTGCCACTGAATCCTCAACAAACAGGTGCTTTGTGGATCCCATGCAGGGTGTCTGTCCAGTTTCAAGCACCTGATGATTCTAACTAATTAGTGGTCCACAGTGTCTTTTTACGTATCAACCCAGAGAGACAGTCTAGGAACCACGTACCATCTGCAACTTTTGCCGACTGAAACACAAAAAAAGAGAGGTGTTTCAAGCAGACAAGTTGAGTCAAAGCGTGCCATGTCATGCGGTTTAAATTAGACGACAGCAGCGCTGGCCTTCACACTTCACTCAGCACGGTGTCCTTTTGAAAGCACAGGAAGGTGTAAACTTTCCTGAATGCCAGGAAAATGTCTCACAAACCACTTCATGCCTCAACTAGTCACTGCTTCAATATTGATTACTTGAAGGTGCAGGTCAGTGAGTGTGTTACAAAATGTCAAGGGAGTAACTTTGAGTGTTCTCAACTTTTCAAACCAGAAGGGATTTTGACATAAGGACCAGAGGAGCAGGTTGGAGAGCTGTAGTGACAATCAGAGAGGAATATGTCAAACACAACATGCATATCATAAGCAGCTGATGCATGGTGTGTGTGTTAGATTGCTGCTTATCGCTGGCATATTTGTCTTTAAGTAGAAACTACGTTGACTTCAGAGCAAGTGGGACACAAGAATTGAGGGCAATGTGGGAGTGTTTAAAACTGCAGTTCCTTGAGTGTCCACTTGAGGCTGGCTCTGGAAGTATTGGAAACCACATACACACAATTTTTTTTTTTAAAAAGCAGATCTTTACAGGATAAATAAACATGTTCACAGCCTGGTACAAAAATTGAGTTTAGTCTGAATAGCTAATTTCTCTTTTGGCTTACACTTTAGAAACAGAAGGATGACATCACAGATCCATTTATTAAACTGTCTGTGCTCCACATGTATCAACCATAGACTGTATAAATAATGGACATAGTATCCGTGACGTCACCCATCTGTTTCTGAAGCGCTGTTTTGAAGCCAATTGTCGGCTGGTGCCATATTGGAAATGCTGAAGTCGACCTACCTTCTGTTAGTGTCGAGCTAGTGTGAGGTAAAGAGGCTTGATTTGAGCCTCCTCGCTAACAGCTACAGTGTTCCCGCCTGTCAATCAAGTCAGCTGTGCCTCTCATAATGGAAAACTCATAATCTTGATATCTTCAAAACGGCTGCGTTATGAAAATATTCACCCCCCATACAGTGTGTTCTGATTGAGAAATTAGCTATCCAGACCACTTTCGGTTTTTTTTGTACCAGGCTGTAAACATGTTTATTTCTGCTGTAAAGATCGGCTTTGTTGAATGGGTGTGTATGTGATTTCTGGTACTTCCGAAGCCAGCCTCAAGCGGTTACTCAATGAACTGCAGTTTTTAACCCTTTCGCATTGGCTTCAATTCTCCGTTCGGAGGTTGCCGCTTGGTATCAACACACCAGCTGAACCATTCACAGGGCTTCCCAGGTTCCTGTCTCCTCAGACAAAGAGACAACAATCCAACAACAGTTCAAAAACCGGCTCACATATTAAGAACTGTCAAATACAATGGACCAAAAAATGTCAAAACAGCTCACTTCAGCCACAGTGTGACCTGGATTTCTACGTTTTCTTAACCTGTTAGTTCAGAGCCGTAGTAACACGTTATACCCCCCAGCCAAAAGTCAAGACTTCAGCAGCACAAACGCTTGGCCTCTCAAAGACAGATCAAGCCACTTCAGATCGATTCCAGTGGATGAAAGCTATGGGCGATAGCTTTGTTTCTGTATCAAAGCATTCTTTCAGGGGTTTAAAAAAACAGCATGACAGAGGCAGAAACACAGATCACACTTTCAAGGAAAAAGAGAAATCGAACGAGACAGTGCTGTCAAAACAACTTTAGTAACACTGATACGGCTGTCATATTCATGCGTGTGATACTAAAACAATGTCAAGAGCTGGACAACAAGGGCTGACCCAAGTCTTTTCAGGAAATCCATGCATTTATTAAAGACCACTGACTCTAAATGTTATACAGCTTCTGGTTTTGTATATATAGTGAGACTCAGTTTTCAATAGCAACAAATATGTCAGAGAGTTTACACATTATGAATCATTATCAAAGTTGTATACTGTGCAATGATCCTGCAAAACACATTTGAATAGAGAAGGTCAACCTTGTAGATTAATGTCAAATGGAATATTTGAATATGTAATGTGGGTATTTCTAAAGAGCAGCATCAGCATCAGTTATGTGATGGTGAGTCATGTATCCTCACGACTTTGACTAAGATGCTCTAATCAAGCCTACATTTCTACCAGAAAAGCACTCTGTGATCAACGGTGGATTGTGATTAGTCTACTAACGGACCAAAAATCAAAATCAGCTGCTGGCAAGCTGAAAACAAGAACGTTGAAGTCCTTACCGAGCAGACTGAACTGCCAGCGAAGCCGTGCAGTGCAAGACGCTGAACTAAAGGGCATGGCCTGAAATATATTAGATTACAGGGCCATTTCAAATTACCTTATGAAACACAACCAGTAAGGATAGACAGGTTCAGCATATTTTCAATCAGTACATTTAGAGGTGAAGTGCTTCTGTCAGCTCTAAATTCGTTCTCTATTGAGCACTCTCACTGGCCATAACAAAGTTTATACCCAGGTTTTATTCCAGATTAGACTTGACATGGCTGAATTCAAATAAAACGAAAAAGCACTCAAAGACGTCTGCAGAGACTGCACAGGCCTCCAAATCTGATATCAAATTCATTCTTATCCTCCATCCAGATTTGATTTAACAGAGAGAGAATGACCTATCCTTTAAATTGGGATATGAGAATACCTGAGCTTTGTGTTTGAGGAAATTGGACCTAAAAAGGAAATTGAGTCAAAATCCCAATCACAGTAAACTAATAAATGAAAACTAACGTGTGTGCTTTATGTTTCTTTTGATTTAGTGTTGCTTTGTGCTACTGAGCAGCAGAGAGACTGCCTGTAGTGATGATGTCATCCAGAGATAAATCCTCCACAGACGCTGAATAATGGATCAACTCATGGGACAATATGACAGCAGCCATGTGGTGATCTAACCAGGATTGAGGCCAGGGATACATTTTAATTCACGATAAAGCAGACTGCATTTGAAAAAAAATCTATTTGGTTTTAATATCTCAAGAAAAACTATATAAGAGCGAGCTCATAAGGTCAAGTGCCAAAATGTTTTCTAAAAGGCATCAATTTAAGTCGTGATGTTCTGATATTCACTGTGGTGCTGAAATAGTCGGTTCAGCTTTTTAGACAAGAAAATCACTATTCTCAATAAATCTTCATTACAAATACGATCTCAAGGCGCTTTACAACAGAGCAGAACTAAAAAGTACTCTATGTTATATTATTAACAAAGACCCAAAATCAAGACAGGATAAGATCCAGTCCCATCTTACAGACAGGACTCAGTCTGATCTCATCTTAATCCACCATGAGCAGAGCACTTTGCAGCATTTAGCAAATTACAGTGGCAAGGACAAACTTCCTTTAACAGGCAGAAACCTCCAGCAGGACCAGACTTGTGTTAGACAGACATCTGCCTCAGCTGTTTTCTATTTTGATAACTTGGTAATCACTTTAGTCAAGTGTCAATAAAAAATCCTGGTATCAGTGTCGCAAATCTAACTTTTTCTAAATTCCTATATGTGAGCTACTTCATTTTGCTTTGGTGAGGACCATAAAAATATACAATCCTTACCTGTTAAAGTGGACAAGCTTAGTACTACATAGAAATGTCTTATCATGACTATGCAAGACAAAATATGATTAAAAAAAACCAACATTAATATTATCCTGATTATCGTCAAAATATGTTGAAACCAAGCAGCAACCTACAGCCGCAAGAATTGAAGCCAATGTGGAAGCGTTAAAAACTGCAGTTCCTTGAGTGTCCACTTGAGGAACCAGAAACCACATACACACCAATTCAAAAAGGACGATCTTTACAGCATTAATAAACGTGTTTGCAGCCTGGTACAAAAAATGATTTAGGTCTGAATAGCTAATTTCCCTTTCGACACACACTGTACGGGGGGCGATTTTTTTCCTAACGCAGCAATTTCGAAGATATTAAGATTATGGGTTATGCATAATTAGAGGCACAGCTGACTTGATTGGCAGGCGGGAACACTGTAGCTGTTGGCGAGGAGCAAAGCCCGCCTCTTTAGCTCACAATCGCTCGACAGACGTTAGGTTGAGTTCAGCATTCCAATATGGCACCCGCCGACGACTGGCTTCAAAACAGCGCTTCAGAAACAGACGAGTGACCTCACGGAGAATACGTCCATTTATTATACAGTCTATGGTTGAAACATAAATGTACCTGCATTAGAGATAAGACTGTTTGGACGATCTCCTTTATAGGAAAAAAATAAGAAGCAATTTTTAATACAGTATTGGAAGGTCCCTAGATAAATAAAGGATAATTAAGCAATATATAGGATTGTAAGATAAGGGGCAAGTCATTTCTTTTCAATGTTATCAGTATAAAAACACACAAACTCTATGTAGTTCCTTTGCTTTTAATGGAATTTGCCCTCTAACTCAAAAAGGTTAGAATCATGTCTGCATAATTCTCCTTTAATTGACCAACAACATGGTGAACTAAACGCTATAAATTCTGCCTTCCCCCCTTCATTTCTAATGCCTCAGCACGTCTCTGTTCGCAGGTTAACAAAGAGCAACAGTGTGTTTCACAGCCTGTCCTCTACATGCTAAATGCCGTGTTGAACAGAAATTTGCTCTAATTGCTCACACGCAGCTTTTCTACAGCCATACAGGGGTGTCTAACAGCAACTGCAGCACCACTTGTGTTGTGAAAGCCTCATCACAAGTCATTGTTTAAATTGCTTTAATGCCTTTCTAACAACTTTGTGCAAAATGGAAAATAAACACCCACCCTGTATGCTAGCTTCAGGTTTTATGATGATGGAATCTTTGTTTTCGCAAAAGGACAAACCTCCACCCACAACAATATTATGAATAGAGAAAACCAGTGTCAGGCATTTTAAATCCTCTAATGCCTTATCCATAGCCTAAAATATCATATGTGGTATTATACAGTGGATTACTGGTTCCCCTGTGGCACTGACATGTATGACAAAATCACAGATAAACATTCTAGCAAGTGTTTAGATCATCTGACTTGACAGGCCAGTAATCGAATCACACATTTTCCAATATTCAACATCTCTCAGAATTTGTAAAACAGGGCTGAGTCTGTTGCTCTATTCTGTACCCTGCCCTGGAGTCCAATTTAGATTCCTCTGACTGCAGCATTTATAAGATCCCAGCAGACTGCAGGGAGGGCACTTGTCCTTCAGTGCAGGTGCTATACAGCAAACTATCCCAGGCTACGGAGACGCTGAAACAAAGCAAAAGCAAGAGAGTGCAAGAGCCGAGAGGAGCACAGGAGGTCAGGCGGAGAGGAAATGAAAACTTCTCTTCCACACAGCATCATGTACACATGTTTGGTGCTTCCTGTAACGCTTTGTAGTCTTCATCATGGCTCTCCAGAGGCCCTTCACTTTCTCTAATAGCCATGCATTACTCTCCTATATCTGCGCTCATCCTTCACAGCACTGGTCATCCTCAGCAGTGAAACAGCCTTTGTTCTCACCTTCTCCCTGACTGCTCTCTACACCTCACAGTGCAAGCCCCTCATTACATCTTTACTCTACCTCAGTGTTGTTGACCTATTAGAGCTTTACTGAGTTTAGTCCACATTTTTCCTTTTATTTCTCCAGCCTTTTCCTCGTGGTCACACAAGACATCTCTGTGTGCAGAAAAAAAAGTCCACAAATTGGAAGATCAATTACAAAAAGGCTCACACAAGTGTGTGGTTGCTTTTGTTTTAGACCCACTGTCTATGTGTTTACTATCTTAAAGAATAATAAATAACACAATCAAACTAATGTGTACTCTATATTCCAGTGTGTGCTTGCATAGACTCCAGGAGACAATATCACTATCAAAAAAACAGATTTGTACAGTGAATCGGAAAGCTTGGAGATATTATAAAAACTGTAGCCAGTTGATGAAATATATTCCACATGACTGGATGAGGACAGACACTAAGGACGTAACATTGAACGATGCACAGCAGACCCTTACAGCCCTTTCTCGTGCTATCTCTGAACAATGAACAGCCAGACACAACGCCTGTCAGCAGCTGCCCTCCCCTGTGGCTTGGACTGGCACAGGGTGGTACACATCAGGCACTTAAGGATACACAGATCCACCAGAACAACACAGGCTGCAGGGAATTACAACCCAGGTACACAACTTAAAACAGAGCTTTCTGTAAGGGCTAGCATAGTTTGCTCAGTTTTCCACTCTATATGATTCCCCGCCCCAGCTACATGTCACTCAAATGTTAGATCAGTGCAAGGCAATACAAATACCAATCTGAACTGCTGCTTGTTGAGATTGAAATGTTTTTTTGGTTGTAAATTTGTTTCTGAATGAAATGTTTGAAGATTGCTTTGTTATAAAATAACATTATTAATTGCATAATGTTGCCTATACAGTATAAGTTCAAGAGTAGGCAGGATAAGCCTTGGCTTCAGCCTACACCTTTTTTGGTCAGCATGTGATTGGCTAAAATATATATATGGATGTGTATGCATGTTTATGTATGCATGAATGTACTTGTGTGTATATGTATGTATGTATGTGTGTATATGTATGTATGTATGTATGTATGTATGTGTATGTGTACGTATGCATGTACATATCCATATGTGTATAGAATATATACATTTTCTTGATGAGTCCCTCAGTGATTGTTGAGTTTTTTTGCTTTTATTTATAATTTTTACATGGCTCCTATGTTGTGGAGGGAAGTGTTAGTTGTTGATGCAGACCAAAATGAACCAAATCAATCAATTAAATATAGTTTATATATAAAAAGGGTTGTCCATTAAAGAAAATGAGCAGATATCAGAGTATAATCCTATTTCTCTCCACAAAGGAAACCTATTTTACTGTTCATGCCTGAGGTGCTGTTTAATAAGACGATGCAGGCGAGAACTGAACCATTGAGGACATGTGTAAATTAATGACCTTCCTCAACTCATAAGACACCAAAAGGCCTATAGTAATAAAACTACAATCGACAATTTAGGCGTGCACTGGGCATCGATGAATGATCGATAATTGTAAAAGTAGACTTCACAGCAGCTCTTATATTTATAGTGAGTAACCCTTAAAATGCACAAAGAGTAAATAATAAGGTTTACTTTAAAAAGCAATGAGTGTTTTCGGTCCATGCTCACCGTCCTGTTAACAGTGATGGTGAGGAGGACAAATCAACATCAGCGCTGATCAGCATCCATCCTCCTCTCCTCTCCTCTCCTCTCCTCCGGGTGTACGGAGGAAGACTACCGTATCTGTCGATGTTTACCAATGATTACACGCCTTATAATGAGATATAAAAACACAACGACTTACCTGGAGAATGTCATAAGCTGATCAAGTCACCTCCCTTTGAAAATTGTGAGGAATGGTACTGCTGGCTGGTTGCGCATCACTCAGTGTGTGTCTCACCGACAGAGAGCGTATGGAGCACAGAGCCTGACAGCTGAGCCCCGGAACGAGGATAACACATAACGAGCCCACTGCGGTTGTCTGGTCCGTGAAAACACCGCCTGCTCAGAGAGAGCTACCCCACCCGAGCAGCTCCGAGTCCAACCTACCCCACCCGAGCAGCTCCGAGTCCGACCTACCCCACCCGAGCAGCTGCGACCTGCACAGACACACAAAGAGTAACCATTACAAACCCCACTCAGTACACCTTATGGAAAGAAGCAGTAGTAGCACAATCAGCTATTAAAACACGGTCTTAAAACAGAAGCTTTAAATTACAACAGAATCCAATGACCTACATTTTAAAAACATTATATACACAAGTTTATATCTGCTCTCACTTACGAAAAATAAATCAATTTAAACTAAGTATATATATATATATATATATTTATTTATTTATTTATTTTTAATTTTATTTAATTTTTTTTTTTTTTTTAAAGTGGCCCCGAAGTGCAAAATCAGAAAACACTATGGCAAATCAGAAGAAACACTACGGCAATTCAGAAAACACTACAGCAATTAAGCGCCATTGGCTTAGCGGTCTAAGCGCACGCTCCATATACAGAGGCTACATCCCTCATCGCAGAGGTCGTAGGTTCGATTCCAGCCTCGACCGTTTACTGCATGTCCTCCCCCACTCTCTGCTGCCCACACTTCCTGTCTCTCTTCAGCTGTCCTACCCATTAAAAGGCAAAAAATGTCCAAAAATATAACTTAAAAAAAATAAATTAAAAAAACTACAACAAATTAGAAAACACAACAATTCTGAAAATACTACGGCAAACCAAAAAACACTACGGCAATTCAGAAAACACTACGGAAAATGTTAAATATGGTTAATGTCGTAGTGTTTTCTGAATTACCGCAGTGTTTTCTGATTTGTCATTGTGATTTGCACTTCAGGGCCACCTTACTTAGAGGATGGCTGTTTCCGAAACGACCTGCTACATACTACTTACTAATGTAGTAGGCAGTAGGTATTGCCTACTACATACTGCGTTTGAATTTAGTATGTAGTATGACTGTTCTGTCCGATCTGTCATGCAGCATGCTGAGCCAGACTTCGCTGGATTTCCGGTTTCGGAAAGCGGAAGTAAACAACGGCGAAGCCGATAAATAAAATGCTTATTTAGCATCCATTTATGATTTAAAAAGTTAGGAAGTGGTTTATATGTAATTTGATAACTTTCACAGCACCCAAAAACGGATTTCCTCCCGTCAAAAAATGAGGAAAAAGAAAAAGCAGAACGAGCGCTGTGCATTATGGGAAACAGTACGCGAGGCAGACTGGTCCGATGCAAACTGAGATATTTTCCCGTATCAGTAGACATCTGGGGAGTTTTGGCTTACTGCAGATTTTGCTCTTGTTCACATACTACTTACTACATACTGAATTTTGGACATATCAGTACGTACTGCTAGTATAGTAGGCGATTTCGGAAACAGCCTATTTTCAAAAATAGCGACAGTAAGTGCTTCATCTGTTAACAAATTACAGAATAAGATTAATGTTAGTCGTTTAATAACATATTTTAGAAAATTAAAATCAATTGGAAATAAAATTACAAACTAAGGATCAAATTTCACGTTATGTCCTCCATAAGTCATATCTAAATAAGCAGGCATTGCTAATTTTAATTTGGTATTTTATTTTGTAATACCCACCCAACGTCACAACGCTTCACTTTTAAACACCTGCTCCATGATTAGTTCCACCTGTGCCTGATTAGCCTCACCTCAACAGTTTAGCCCATATGCTAGTAGGCTGTGAATCAGCCCAACCTTTTCTCTGTTGTAGTGACCATGCTTGATTTTGTTTGCTCATTTGGACTGCCTCCTAGTTATGACACTGGCCTGCCTCAGCACACAGTAAATAATGTCATATTGTCAAGGAGTCACAATTTCACTGTCACCACTAGCTGTCATTTTGGCCTAGCATGTAACATAGCTTCTAAAGTGGGGTGTTATCGGAGGCTAATGCAAGGAGCAAAGTAACTTAACTAGTTTGCCTGTTTAAAAACATTCTCAATACTTACTCAATACTACTGAAACATTAGTACACAGCCCAAAGCCATGCTCATTATTGCTGTCAATGCAAAAGCAGAACTTTTACCTTTCATTACTCTTCTTGGTTTTGGTTCATCTGTCTAATTCCAGCAAAGCTCTTCACTTAGCAGAAGTCTAATCAGACAGATCAATTGGTAACACCTGTGTGGGTGTGAAAGGCCTTTCAGAGTCTTGCAGGAATCTGAAGAGGTCTGTAAATCCAGAAAGTTAGGTAAAAATTATCTGTAGGAATCTTTTAAGGGGTGGTTTTCAGATTTTCTGAAAATGTTTTCACCCATGTTTTGTATACAGGTGAGAGATCCAGTTCAGATTAACCAGTTCACCTAATTAAAATAGATATGGGAGTACAATTTCTTATTCTCTCCTTCTGTAGAAATATATATAAAAGTTTACTGTAAGCTTCAAGAGTTATCTAGAAAGTCTATTTCTAGAAAGACATGTTTCTGTTTGGTCTGATTTGTTAGAATCACAGTGGGTCAGCCTTGGCTTTGTTTTATCCATGCTGAGAGAAATGTATTGCATTTATTGTCATAGAAAAACTAAACTTAGAAATCAGCTTGCTTGACAAGACAGATTGCCTGAGTCTTGGATGTCAGGTATATGCCTGCACTGCCATCCAGTGGCCATACATTATCATTACAACTGAATAAAGCACCACGAGCAAGATCACAGATGGACGTGTTAAATCCACAAATGCCACTGAGACCCACAGTAATCCTCGAGACAAGCAGCAGCTTTATGTGACCATAATTGATTCTTAGAAACTATTAAACTGTTAATGTACTTGTAAGAGGAAAATGTATTGCACTTTAATCTGGATTATTTGATAACCACACAAGGGTTCAAAATGTGAGGAAGACTTGAATGTGTTTGTACAGCAAGATACTGTGACACCTCTCAAACAGGATGTAAAGGCTGGGTAAGGTAGAAATGAATTGTATTCAGTATGATAGACAAACACTGTAGGCTGTCACTCAGTACACACACAGAGAACTGGATGTTCCAGTAGATGTGGTGTAGGCAATTAATGTTAAATCCTGTCACTTCTTAGTGAACATTTTTATACATAATGTATCTGTCTTTTTTTATTCTTTGTTTTTAGTTATTCTAAATTGGATATAGTGGAGGAACTCATTGCATGTATGAAAGGAAATAGAGGATAAATTCTGTTTGGATATTTCATTATCTCACTTGAACTAAGCACTAGGTTTGTAAATGACCACCACATTCTCCCTTTAAAAGGTATCATTTACAAAAAGGAATATTCATCAATAACTAAAGCTTTTTGATCCTACTAGCTGTTTAAAAATTCTACAAAGATATAATTATTTGTTTTTGACACTTCTGCAGGTTTGGCTTTTGTTGCTGTTGCATGTTATTCAAGAACTATCAACATGCCGTCATCATTTAATAATTTCATATAATTTCTCTAAACTGTGTTACAATTTGTGCTGTACCTCCAAAGCAATAGAGGGCAGTAGTGAGCAAGTACTGGTGGACCTTTTTAATATTACAAAAGAAGGACTCTTGTGCAACTGCAGCCACAAGCTGCAGGATTAACACAGTTCATCTTTCAGATTTGCATTCATTTATGTACATATAAGCAATTAACAGACCTTGAACTAACAGGTTGATGAAAACACAATTTGATAGTTATAAAAAAATTACTTAAATGTATTTGATGTGTTTATTTTTTACAATACTGTAATGTTGTGTGCTTGTAATGCAGTATGGAAATCAACTTTCAGAAGGCCCATGATCTGAAAGTTATTGGTCTTATCTGATCTTATTATCTCATTAAAAAAACATTAACCATTTTAAAAAATATGCAGTGAATATTTAGGATTAACAATAAACAGAAATGGGCTCCTATGGAGGTCGACTCTTGCTGGTTCTGGGGTCCACATGTTGAAGCTTCCTTCAGCAAGACACTTAACCCCCTCCTGACAACATTTATCCATGTTTTATATCTATTACAAGCATGCAGTCACCTTCTGAAAATGTGACTTGATTGACAACACTGACCGGTGTGTGCTCTCTAAACCTCTGATCATCCTCACTGAAACTGCTCTGAATGCAGCTCTGCTGTTGAACCAGCTCCCAAAGCTTTAACATTGATTTTGTTTTCATCAGAGAAATCTATTGCCTGGTATTTCTGTCTTATGGTGGAGCTATCTTTGTATTTGAATGATTTTTCTCACTATAGTTCATTCCCTACAGTTTCAGAATCAGAATCAGAATCAGCTTTATTCGCCAGGTATGCTTCAACACACAAGGAATTTGACTTTAGTAAACTGTGCTCTCTTTGTACAAGGCATAAGAATAAGAATAAGAATAAGAATAAGAACTACAATAAAAAATAAAATAAAAAATATAATTACAATAACCTTAGCTATAAATACAAGAAACAAAAAATAGGCTTGACTAATATGTACAGGCTAAAATAATATGATAAAGTGCAGTGGTGAGTTGCAGAGGTAGTTTTTACATTATAAAAATAGTAGTTAAATAGTACAAAAAATAGAAATATGGAATTCTGCTTGGAGAATTGTTGCATTGTATATCTACATGTGTATTTACATAGAGTATTTATCTGACAGATATGACACTGTTATGGTTTAGTGTTCATCAGAGTGACAGCCTGGGGGAAGAAACTGTTCTTATGGCGGGTTGTTTTGGCGCACAGTGATCTGTAGCGCCTGCCGGAGGGGAGGAGTTTGAAGAATTTGTGTCCAGGGTGTGAGGGGTCAGCGGTGATGCTACCTGCCCGTTTCCTGGCCCGGGACCGGTACAAGTCCTGGATGGGGGGCAGGTCGACACCGATGATTTTCTCTGCAGTCCTTATAGTCCGTTGCAGTCTGTGTTTGTCTAGTTTGGTTGCAAAGCCAAACCAGACAGTGATTGAGGTGCAGAGAACAGACTGGATGATGGAGGTGTAGAGCATGATCAGCAGCTCCTGGGGCAGGTTGAACTTCCTGAGCTGACGCAGGAAGTACATCCTCTGCTGGGCCTTTTTTCTGATTGTGTCTATGTGGGAGGTCCACCTCAGGTCCCGGGAAATAGTGGATCCCAGGAACCTGAAAGAGTCCACAGTAGACACAGTGCTGTGTTTCCCCCAGCATCAAGAAAGCTTAAAGTTAGATAATCAAATGTATAAAGACAATATTTGGATCTCAAGGTTTTAAAATGTATGATATGTATTTGTGCAGTTACTGCCATACAGCAGTTCTACATTAGTTTCAATTGTCTCTCCAAGAAACTGTGATTATATGTCACTAATATGAAGTAACACAGACACCATAAAGACTTGTAAAGGTGGGGAAGGAATTACACCAAACACTTTACTGAAAGGTTTCATCTCACTTAACTTAACGGCCATTTAGTCACATTCAGAAACGGAAGAATAAAAAAATCCTTATTTGTTGTTTTTTCTATATTTCTTTCACAACCATGATTAGCCTTTATATTCTTTCCTAGTATGAACTTTCTCAAGTGAATTAACTTTACTTGAACCAATTTGAAAGTTGTATTTTTCTCCATCCTTTCTCTTTTGAAGTTTATTGGAGTGATCTGATCTCTGTGGCAAAAAACACGACAAAAAAATCAAATAAGGAACAGCTTGAAGGCTTCAAGATTACTGCTCCTCAGATGCTTTATGTTAGAAAGGAGGTTTCATAGGCCTTGAAAGCATCCAGACATATTACTACTCCTGCTTGTTGACCTCCACAGAATCTTACAGGTTTTTTTTCGAGGAGTCAAAGGTCGTCTTCATTTTTTTGGCAGTTTATTGATGTTATAAAAACCCTGACCTTGCTGCTAGAATCCTTCTATAAAAAAACAACAGATAACCCAGGTCGGTTTTATGACCCCTCTTGAGAATGAAAACCAAAGTTGTCTGGACACTTAAACTGTCTTCATCCAGTCTAAAGACAACTTTTCAAGTGAATAAGCTCAGCAATAACTTTGTCTTGTGTCATTTGACTTGTTCATTTATATTTTGTAGCAGTGCATCATTTCATGCCTAAGATTGTTGTACATTAGCTGAGCTGTGTTGCTATTAAACTCATAGAATCGTTGCATCAAATGTGATATAATGGCTCTAAAATGATCCCACAACTGTGAGTGCTCGTAAACCTATCTGTGTTGTTTGAATAAAGCGACATCCCCGCACACTGAGCAAATCTTTGTGCAAAAATTATGCAATGTCATTGAAAACCTCCGGAGGATTAAAGCATGGATCAAGTTTCTTGATGAATGTATTGTTTTGAGTTCAGAGAAGACTCTGTGACAGAGTAATAAATATTCATGACAAAGATTGAGTGAAAAGGAGGGTGTGCTCGTGAGGAAGAGAGCTGATGCAATGAGAAGTTTGGAACAGGAGAAGCTGTTTTTGTCTCATACAGAGAAGGAAAGCATAATTATTCAGGAATGAATGCACTGTCTGTGTAATGGATTGTTTTCCAGCCATGCCATAAAACAGAACCAGAAAGGCTGCAGATAGACGATCTGCTTTGTACAGAGGTACAGAAATCACACAAGATGTCAGAGGTGCAATCACAGGAAAGGTGTCAGACAGAAATGTGAGTGACAGAACAAAGAAGCCAGGGTGTTACTGAGAGTCAATAAAGCAGAGCACTGAACTGGTGCTGAGCTATAACATACAGCTACACAAGATAAGGAGGGGGCAAATTGAAAAATGTTCTCTCTTCAGAAAACTATCCTTATTTACTTACAGACAGTGATTTCATTTGACTGTGATGATTAAATCAGATGCGTTAGTACAATATTTAGCAGTTTTGGAAAACTGCATCTTAAGGGAGAATAAGGCTGTGCTATGAAAATGATTTGAGCTTTGTATCACTTTGAAATCTTTTATATAGGGTCATATTCAAGTCAACTCAATTTGATTTATGCAACATAAATTCTCAAATATATCCATCCAATAATCTGCACCATATGTGAGACCCTAATCTCAAACCTCCAAATCACAAGCAAGAACTCCTCTGAATCACACTTCCTTGGTAAAAAAGTGAGAAAGCATGGGAACATGATGGACATGTAACAGATTTTAGTCTGAATAAATTATATTGCAATAATCGACCCGCTATCAGTTCTTAGTCATTATGTTTCTAAAAGAAATTCAATTCATAGTAAAATACAAAGCCAGAGCTATGGTTGGAAAGTGGTTGAAGATGTTTTGAGTTGAACCAACCTCACAATCCTCTGACATGTCTTAATCTTTGTTCACTTTATACACTTTTGTCCTCTTTTTCTGCCACTGCTGCTGAAACATTTAATACAGGACAGATTTAGAAACACCCGTCTGTGAAGGAGGTTAAAATTACTCAGCTACTTCTTATTTTGACCCTTTCCTGTCTGTTATTTTTCCCAGCCTACAGCATTGGATGGGAAGAATAATTTCCATCAGCATCCACCTGACTGCCACTGAGTGATGTCCAACACTAGAGACCGCCAGTGAGCCGTGTTCCGCGCGTGACTCTGGGCGAACGTGAATGGTGAGTAAATGTGCCTCCTTATCGACTGTACAGGCCTGCTGGCTGTAATGGCATGATGGTTAAAATGAAAGCTCGCAGGCTGCTCATGACATTGACACCAATCAAAAGCTTGATGGAGGAAAACCACCTGAGCCAGAGGCTCAACTTGGGTGGGCTGTGCGTAAAAGGTGCGCAACTGAGGCTTGCTCATTGATTCCATTGATTTAAAAGGTTCTTTTGTGAAACAACAAATTATTGTTGAGCTGAAATTGTACTATAGATATTACTGAAATTAAAGCAGTTCACATAACCAAAAGTGTCTTATTCAACATTCTCCTGCGCTCTTTCCATCTCTCAGAGTAGCGGCAGGCTTCTGTGCTGAACTGTAGACACCAACAGTACCGGCTGTCTGTCATAACTAGCACTATAAGCAGTAAGGGCGTCTGCCTGTCTATTTCATGGTCACGTTTGTTTCTGTTCTATTGCAAATATGAGCGATATTGTGCTTTATGGGAATGGTGCGTCTGGGTTTCATAATTTCTTTCTGTCAGATTTCCCTGTGAGCCGCACATCAATGTGTAGTTTCGATGTACAAGTGTGCGTAAAATGCAGCTCAAAGACGGGAACCTCTGGTGAAATGGTCAACAGCGCTTAGGGCGCGCGGATCCTTCGCCGCCTCAGCTGAGTAGACGACCTCCTACCGACTTACTTCACGTCACCCCGCCCGTCTGCCTGCCGTCTCCTCCCTGAAACCTTTCCTGCGACCATCCCCTTTGAGCGCCTCTGGGCTGAGAAAGAAAACACAGACTGAGAGAGACAGAGGGTGAAAGTGGGAGAGTCAAAAAATCCACGCAGACTCCCAGCATCACCTAGACTACCTGCTCCAGCACAACGAGGGGAGGAGGACGCACAAGTGCAGGCGCGTCCATGCGTGCCAGCCGAGCAAGACAATAAGCGGGCAAAGGACCACAGATCCAAAATTGGAATAAGAGTTTATCTGGAGAACTCTTTGGAAGAAGGCGCAGCTGTGCTTCAAGACCAAGACAGCCTAAATGAGTACATGCTGAGAGGAGCCATGCATCTCAACAGAGAAGAAGATAACAGCAAAGGTGAGCAAAAGATTTCAGCGGCCATCAGTGGATACATTTTTAATCCAGAGTGTGTGTATGTGTGTATAGTTCAAAGCTCTCGCGTTGGTTGCCAGATGCCCTTGAGTTTGCCATGTTGATGTCAAGTAATGAAACTGGGAGGTCATTCCAACAAGCTGATGGTGCCTGCTGTGCTGCTTCTGTTGTTGCCTGTCTGCCTTTCACCAAAACGCACAGAAAAGCCTCGCGCGGCAGCAAAGAGGGCTGTTGCATACACCCCTGTCTGTCAGACAACCACTTGGGCACTTGTTGTGCACAATGTGGTCGCTTTTTGCACGAAGTAACCGGAGCATACATGCACAAGGTCATCCATGCTCGGTCATACTGATGAGCAGCCCACCGTGTTTGTGTAGCTGTGAGGTGCGTGTGTTTGTAATGTCTGTGATTGAGTCGCCACTGTTGTGTGTGCGTGTGTGTGTGCGTGTTTGTGTGTGTCCTCCGCTGTGGTCGGAGGGGACAATTGGAGAGCAGACGGTGTGTAATGACACGAACCTTCCATCAGGACAGGTAATGATGATGCCCCAACCAGAGCCACGCGGGGTATTTTTACTTCCCATCTCTGAGCTGAGGTCGAGGTCACTAACACCTGATGCTGAGGAAGACTTGCATCTGACTGTCTGAAACCATGACGCAGCGTGTGTCTCGTTTCAAAAAAAAATGTTTTACAAACTTGTTTTTTTATTCACCACACCCACACGGAGTAAGTTAAGCTCCATGTTAATGACAGATAAGCAGCATGGTCACAGTCAGTGTTTAACACTGAACTTGATTTAGATTAACTAATTTTGCATTCAACTGTCAGAGCTCTCCATGTGATATCAGCAGAGCAGATCTGGACAGAACTCTGTTTGTTTTTTGGTTAAATAGTCAGACCTCTGTCAAACTGTAAATCTCTCTGTAAACTCTGCTTTTCTCTCCTCTTAGCAGCATGCTGATAATGATGTGATATTGCTGGCAAGGGAATACATTTCATTTTTTATGTGCAGCTGTCAAGCTTTATGGGCAGCTAACATCTTTGTTTTTAGCAGCTAAGACATGCTGTTGAGAGAGGAGTTCCCCGTGTGGTGCCCTGCACGCTGACACTCCCATCCTCCCTTATCCAAAATGTCTTTCGACCTCATCCCCAGATATCAAATTCACCAGAGACAAAAGATGAGTCACCATCTGCAACTAGTGATTTCCTGATTACATGACAGGCATGTGTGTGTGTTTCTGATAGAGAGAGAGAGAGAGAGAGTGTGTGTGGTGTGTTTGTTTCAGAGTGAGAGACAGAGAGTGTGAGTGTTCATGAGAGTGAGAGGCAATGTGTGAGAGAGAGGTGTGCAAGTCAAGAAGCATTAGTGAGGAGGTGAAAGATAGCAGCACAGCTCCAAACCGAGCACGGGTTTTATATTTTCAGATATTTTTATATGCAAATTAAAATGTTGGACACTTTAAAATGTCTTTGCGGATAGAATTTGATCAACAACATAAGAGGGAACACTGCTACCTTTGCTAGTGACATACAGGTAGCATTCATGATAAATCCTGATTGGTAAAGCAGCATCACCACAGCCAATCATAGAAATATTTCTTATTGAATAACAGCATTTGAATTACAGGAAACCTCTCCCAATTAAGTGTATTTAAATAACTTTCTACATCTCAAATGTAGAGAGTTTATTTGGAAAAAGTATAACTATTAAGGGGTGTCTGTTAAGCTCAGGTTAAAGCTCCCCATGCACAGAGGTTATACTCCTCCCTGTGGCAGCTGCAGGTTTGACTCCTGGCCACAACCCTTTGCTGCACGTCATCTCCCACTCTCTCCTCCCCATATTTCCTTTCTCTCTTCAGCTGTTCTATCCAGTAAAAGCCATTGCCCCCCAAAAATAACTCAAGAAATATACCACATAAATGTCAAGCTGATGGATTGAAAGGAGGTGTGGGGGAGGACATGCAGCAGAGAGTCAAGGCCGGCAGTGGAAACAAGTGACCTCTACGATGAAGACTGTAGCTTCTGCATACGAGGCGCACGATTTAACCGCTAATGCAAACTAGCGCCCCGCTGTTTGTGTTATGTTTCAGATGTTTTCAAAATTTGACAGTTGTTTACAACCTTTTCAACCCTCGTAAATAACATTGTTGGTGTTCATGTATTAATTATAATTTACAGTAGATCACACGCCTCTCCGCCTCTTCATGAATAAATCAAAGGTTATGACATTTATAGAAGCTGGGGATTTCAATAATGGGTCGTTTATTGCCATATTTTTGTTAAATTTATAAAGAGGTAGAGCTGACAGCCATATATCATACAGCTAACAGATAAATGACGTCCCCTGTACAGGTGATGTGATGGATCCATCCATCCATCCATTATCTTGACTGCTTATCCCGTTAGGGGTCACGGGGGGCTGGAGCCTATCCCAGCTGGCTTCGGGCGGAAGGCAGGGTACACCCTGGACAGGTCGCCAACCTATCACAGGGCTAAACTCCCCAGTCAGAGATATGTTATTCCATTGAAAGCATAAATCTGTTATTCTGACCAACAGCTGTTCAGCAGTGTGACTTTCTGTTTGTGACACATTCAAGATGGCTGAAGTTCTCTAATGTTCTGCGAGGCTAAAGCCTGTTCCACCACTTTAACCCTCAACTGAAACAGATGGTGTTTGAAGCTTATAGGCCGTCTTCTGTGTCACAATGAATCAGAATAATAGCTCGGATTCATTACCAAAAAAATTCACGGCCTAGCCCCTAGCTCTAATTGTCATGTTGCATTACCTCGGATTGTCTAGACAATGCAAAAATACATTTAACACTTTTTCCTGCTGTGACAACCTTTTCAAGATTAATTTCAGGGAGGCATGTGTGAAGAGAGTGTTAGAAAGCTAATGAATTTTTAACTTCTTGTCAAGCAGAAAAAAAGTGTTCATACCAGAGCCTGTTTGAATCTGCATGTTGATTAGAATATGAGCTAGTATTCACACTCCTTTGGGGTTCAGTTTTTGATACAGAATCATCAGGAATGTGATGCCTAAATCAGATAGTTGTGTGTTTTAGCAGCTTTTTTAACTCCTGTTGGCTCAAGATAGACAGATGAGCTGTGGTTCAACTCTCTCAAACTGTTCTTACCAGTTCACAAGACATAGAAGCAGAAACTTGTTGTCTGGTCTACATTTACTTTGAAAGCATGCGTTTCTTCAAAGTGGCAACCTCTGGTCTTAAAATTTGAAGCCAATGCGGAAGTGCTAAAAAACTGCAGTTCATTGAGCGTCCACTTGAGGCTGACTGCAGAAACACTGGAAACCACATACACACCCATTCAAAGAAGACGATCTTTGCAGCAGAAATAAACATGTTTACAGCCTGGTTCAAAAATGTGTTAAGTCTGAGTAGCTCATTTCTCTGTACGGGGGTGAGTTTTTTTTAGAACTCTGTTTCCAAAGATATTAAACTTAAGAGTTTTGCCCAAATAAGGACACGGCTGACTTGATTGACAGGCACGAACACTGTAGCTGTTGGTGAGGAGGCTCAAAGCCCGTCTCTTTACCTCACACTACCTCAGACGAAGATTGGTTGAGTTCAGCATTTCCAATATGGCACCCGCTGACGATTGGAAACAGATGGGTGACGTCACGGATACTACGTCCATTTTATTATACAATCTATGGCAGCCCTATTCAATTAGTGGCCCGCAAGCAACCTTGGAGTGACCCGAAAGCAGCTGCAGAGTGATTGTGACTTGGGTCTGGCAAGAAAAAACATATTTTACTAGCACTGACAAGTGCTGCTCTTTTATTGTGTTTATGACCTTTTGGATGTGGCAATATGTTAATAAACATCCAGTGTGTTTATCTTATCTTTTTGTTTTTCTTTTAAATGGTTAACTTTGCTCACTGTCTGCTAAAAATGTCCGACCCAGCTCATGTCCTTAGTCTGAAAATCCGGCCTGACCAAATATTGAATAGCCCTGGTCTGTGGTTTCTACACACTGACCATGTGTGCTGCTGTTCTTTTAATACCTGCACCCAGCAGACTCGTATAACCACAGTTAGAGTAACTCCATAGTTTGAAAACTGAATCACTGTGACTGAGTTTTGTTATCAGATTATAAAATAAATCATTTTCAGCACAGATCAGGAGAAGAAGAAATGCAGGTTATTTTAACGGAAGATTTTAACATACCACCAGGCAAGAGTGTTAGTAAATGTTTGCTGCTCTGATAGACTGACAGTTGTTGAAATGTCATCCTGCTCCTATCCGGCATGAACTGGGTGAGGCTGCAGCTCTTTCACTACACTTGACATGATAAGCGGGTTATATGGTAAAAGGATTTCTGTTACCTCTTCAGTCGGCAGCACTTAAGTTTAGAAAGTTTTTTGCGGGTACGGTCATTAAACGGCAAAGTAATTAAAAATATGAAATGCCATCAGAATGCAAAATCTGGAGCTTCAGAGAGAGAATCGGAGACGAGTTGACAGCTTGTCAATGCTCTAAATGTGTATTCAGTGAGGGTACACACAGTACAATAGATTTACTATCAGCGTTAGAAATCTAAGAGGTATTCTAGGACTTATTTCTGAAGAAGTCAGTGAGTGTGTTTAAACTTTGATGCTGTAATACGATGCAAGTTCTGGCTCATTTTTACCATTATTGATCAGCCTGTCCGGACAGATCTACACCGTGCAGCAACAATTCAACGTTCAAACCTACAATCTAATGGATGTTAGTATGGATATCTCTAGAAGAGCACAGACGATTACTTTTTATGATGAATGACAGGAGTGACAGCAATGTAGAGCATCAGGCATGGAAGGGAAAGGCGTGTTTATTTATACAACGCACATTTCGGCAACAAGACAATTCACAAGACATTAAAAGAATCATTACAAAGGTCAATAAAAAAAGAAAGCTACATCTTGTCCTGTTGTTGTATTTTCTAGTTTCATTCTATTTTACTCTGGTATTGTTCTGATCTCTCCTGAACAGCCTAAGTGTAAATGCCAGGTGTGTCAGTTGGCCTCCTGGCAGGGTGCTCATTATTAATCCAGCACGTGAACATCCAGAGATAATTGTATAATATTAGTAGCACTGAGATTCAGAGGAGAATGTTTAATTAATGATATGGCGCAAAACTAATGGGCTGGAATCTTATTATTGGTTTGAGACAAGCTGCAAGAGAGAAGACACACACGGAGCCGTAATTAAAGGAATCTGAAACAAAAGTATTCACATTCCCACTTTAACTCTGAGCCACGCTGCTGGGAAGCACCCCACACAGATTTTTAGACACCAGGGACGAGACCAGGACGCCATGAAAGGGGAAATATTGCTGTGTTCTACTTAGCTGCACACACATTTACAACCTAGAAGGAGTATGATAGAATATCCCATCAAAATGATGGCTGAATAGAAAAGTTAGACAGGAGGGGGGGCCAAAAGAAGACACAATGTGTCACACAGAGAGGGGCAGAGACAGGTTTGTGTGCCGTAAGCGGGACCAGACGAATAAATTCTTCAGTATCTCAGAAAACTGTCACATGGATTTTTCTCATGGTGTATGATTTGAATGAGAAGAGTCATGAAAAATAAAACCTTTATTCGAAAGACTTCAAGAAAAACAGTCTGTAGATTTATTGTCTATTACTTGTTTTATTTTATTCTTCTGCACCTTAATGCATGAGTTTTCTTCAACGACTTATCTTTTTTTGCAATGACAACTGAATGCATTTCCAATCCATCCCATCCACATTATAATAATAACTTTATTTATGGAGCACCTTTTAAAAACAATAGTTTATAAAGTGATTGACATACAGCAGGGCATGCATAAGAGCCCAACAGCAAAGAGCGCTTGAACAACAATTTAACTCAAACATCAAGAACACAAGCACAAATGGAACCCAAACAACGTTTTAACCCGTCATCAGAGGAACATCATGACACGAAAAGAAGAACCCAGGCGACAGCCTTACACCCTACCCTACACTATACCCCACCCAACCCAACACTGGGAGATGTGTGTTTAATTGGATTTTGCCCAAGTGGCAAAAATACAGGTGGGTTCATAGATCGTTAAAGGAGTTTATCCCGAAGGAGAACAGGTAAATAAGTTGATTAAACAGAACATATTTTCAGCAAGGTAACAACAAAAGCTCTCTGGATCAGATATGTAAGACTCTATTTATGCCAGATGCCTGAACACGACACATCAATCTCAGTAGAGCAGATGGAGCGGGACAGGAGGTCAGGCACCAAAACAAAATTAAAACATCCGGTTAATTTTCAGAATAAAACAATCTGTGTTATCACCAGATCGTACTTCACTTAACTACAACAACAAACCGTCATGATGTGCAGAGCCAGGTCGGGAGTCAACAGGTCAGAGGTTTTCAGAGGACCATAAAGACAACATGGATGAGGAGAGGAGGAGGAGAATCTTGATTCAGTAATTACCGCAGTAAAACCTCAGTCACATGACTCCAGTTGTCCAACAGTCCTGCACCGTGCTCCGCTCTGAAAATGCAACCAGTGGGTGTTGACTGGCGAGAGGGCATGGATTGGAGACAGACCAGACACGGATCTGGTGGAAGTATGGTGTTAGGCTAGAGGGAAGTCATGGTGATTCATATAGTGGGAGAAAGTCCCTGTGTGTCAAAAGGATTGGTAGATGGACCAACAAAAAAAAAGGACTTCATAGAGAAACTTTCCACATTTGCATTCCACTTAGGCCATATTTTTATGACAGTATGGCAGTGAAAAATACTTCCACTGTTATAGTTTCAGATAAAACTGTATATCCCATTCCTTTAGCACCCTTCACTGGATCCTGGGTACTTCAGGCTATTACAAGAACTTCTGTAGAAGCTCCTCCAATTCACCGTTATCCATTTGAAGTCTGCTCAGTCTAAATGTAGATTTTTAGGTTCACTCAAAGCCAACATGCTTTCTAAAGATTCAAGTCTTTTCTATGCCATGTTCCTGTCTTCACTAATCCTGTGCTATTGTAGGAGGTTGCTGAAGTAGTTGACCATTCTGTCTGTTATTCTTGTGTAAGTTTAACAAGCACCTGATCAAATACTCATCCATTCAAAATGAGGCCTCGCTTTAGGATGCAGAGGTGTGATTTTAGGCAGTAGGTACGCCGGGTCGAGTTCTCCATTGTAATCTACTCTGATCACAACCCTCTCATCTTTCTTTCCTGCACTTACAATCACAATCATTGTCCGTCAGTCTGCGGTGATAACCACTGATCTCTGATGAGACGTTGTTCTTTGCAATCTTGCACATCAAACCGTCCAGGAAATGTGTCTGAGTTTCGGAGATGCTCTGTCTAAGTCGATTGCAAATTTGGTGTGATTTATTAGGTCACCAAAACCTGTCAGTTTGTATCTTTCAGAGGGGTTTCGTACAGCCTTGTGTTGTGCCACTCTTTGCTGTTTGGCTTGATTATAAAGATCCACATGCAGCCCCTGTGTGAGGCTGGTCTCAGTGCAGTGACACTGCTCTGGTACACTGAAGACCCTCATGGGAGGAGGCACCCAGTCCACTCGTCCAATCAAGAGGAAACAATTCCATCAGACAGGCTATATATATTCTCTGCAGAGTTGTCAATCACTGACTGTGATTTGATGCAAGCAGCATGCCACTGCGGCTCCAGTCTGTCTATGTTATTCTATAAATGTCTTTATTTAGCTGTGTTTGATTGGTGAGAAACTAGTGTATGGATTTAGTTTGAATTTGAAACTGAGGAAGTCGCTTAACTACCTGGGAGTGGGGCCAGATATTCATTGAAAGAAAATTTACACACACTCAGAAATCCCATTAAGCAACACATGGGGGCTGCATCAAATGGTTTTGGATTGGGACATGTAAGAGAAGAGCGAGTCATAAACTTAATCTTTTTTTAATCGGGTGAAAATATAATTATTTTTACTTTGGCTTGCTGCTCACAGATGGAAGGAGCACTCATTTATTGATTCTACATTCACATGATTGCAGCACATTTCTGCTCATATCCCAATAATGTATGTGAATTTATCTGCATACCTTCTTAGCCCAGACAAGTACGTTGCATAATCCAGTGTGTACGTATATTTATGTGCATTATATATTAGTGTGTGGTCAGGCGAGTCTCTGCTCTTACATAACTACTTCAGCACCATGTCTATGCTAAAGACAGCGTTATAATTGTTCACGCTGCCTTTGTCTCTCCTCTACCCTGACCCTGCTTGCCATCTTGTCTCTGTTTTACTTTGTGCTTCGCAATTATTGATAAGTTTCCACGCACAGGAGAAGAAAAAAAAAAACACACACACACACAAGGCCAGAGATGATGGAGAAGATTTTGGAATCTGGATGAAGTTGCATCAAGAAAGTAGTGTAGCAGTGTAGCAGCAGTGTGGGCTGAAAATGTTACTGGCAGATACAGGGGGCTGGAGCAGAAAAGACAGAAATAGATAATTGGAGACAGAGGCAGAGGGAGAGAGAGAGGGAGGCAGTCTAGATTTTGAGAGAATATCTGTTATGTCTCTCAGTAGTGAGTGTTTTGAAGAGGAAGAGAAGGAGAAATACACAATGCCTTTAATCAGTGAACTCACTGAGGCAACATTGCTCTGCTCTCCAGACACTGTGTAGAGACAGAAGAGAGGAGAGAGACAGAAGAAAGAAGAGGAAGAAGCTAGATCTGCCATTTTTTGATACTGATTTATGTGTACGGAGATCTGGAGAAAGATGCTCTCCAGGCTCTTTTTGTTTGGTGAAATGCTGACGACAGAAAAAGTACATTGAGAAGCTCTAAAAAAATCACTCAACTGAATATAAACTCTTACAGCTGATCAGACCGATGTTGTGATTAGACTTATGGAGCGAGAGGATGCTCCATATATAGAATAAACATACATGATGGAACTGTTTGATCATTGATGGGAGTATGTGATTCAAGCTATAGTGTTGAATTGTTGAATGAAAACCTCATATTTCTTTCTCTCATACATAAAACATCATTGTAATGTCAAAACACTCATCATGGTCAGTTTTAACTCTCTTCATTTTGGAGTTGCCAGTTGTTGTCCTCTGAAATTTAGACTTCAAGCAGAACCTTGTCCGGTTCATCTCTGATCCACTGCTCCGAGCAGGACCACCGGACAGCTGGAGTCACAAGCTCGAAGTTTTCCTGTAATAATTACTGAATCAAGGATTCTCCTCCTCCTCTCCTCATCCATGTTGTCTTTATGGACTTCTGAAAACCACTGACCTGTTGACTCCAGTCCTGGCTCCGCTCATCATGACAGTTTGTTGTTGTAGTTAAGTGAAATACGATCTGGTGATAACACAGAGTGTTTTATTCTGAAAATAAACAGGATGTTTTCATTTTGTTTTGGTGCCTGACTTCCTGTCCCGCTCCATCTGCTCTGTTGACATTGATGCGTTGTGCTCCGGCATCCGTCAAAAATAGAAGTCTTGCATATCTGATCCGGAGGGCTCCGACCTGCTGGATCAGAGACGGAGCTGGAACGCAACTGAGTGGATCCAGTGGAAGTTAACGCATTGACTAGAATACCAATCTATCAGATCTGTTGTTGTTGACGAATCGGGGTGTTGTTTTGTAGTTCTTTTTATGTTTGTAACTCTGAGGCTGCTACATTGACAGGGTCTCTTTTGAAAAAGAGATTTTAATCTCAATGGGACTTCCTGGTTAAATAAAGGTTAAATATAAAATGAATAAAATATCTATGAACATTTATCTGCAGCAAACAATCGATTCTAAATCACACATTTCAACTTGTGCAAGTTCTGAAAACCTTGAATACATCAGAAATGATTAATCCGACCTCTGGTCAAAATCAATTCAAGAAAGAGCGGAAAAGTTTGGCATCTGAACTTTTTACTTTGAACTTTTTATTGCTGAATTCAAAACAAGGTCATAGGCTGGAGGTGAGGTCGATGCTAACTGCAACACCTACGGCAAAAGTACGAAGAAGTTGGCTTTTGTTTTAATGAGGCGTACATCATTGTCAGACAATGATAGACGATGACTGCCGATAGGTTTCTGGGATTAAATAAAGCTCACCCAAACTCAACCAAGAAGTTATTTTCTGCCCACAGACATCATTACAAAGAAGCTACAATGTTTGAATTGAATGTTGGACATGTTCTCATATATATCTTATAGTAATCTGGGAAACACTTCAGCGTTCGGTTTCATGTTGTTGTCTTTGCCACCTGGTCACTCATCCTTCTTTCCTTCATGCTGAATGACCACTGAGGCTTCTGGGATAAGAGCCACACTTCATCCAGGCCTTCTGGTTGACATTTAACGCCTGTCTATTAGCGGCTAACCTGCATAGAAACAGACCTAAAGTGGTGATACCTTTTTTTTGGTTGTTACGTAGGAAAAGGTAGATATTTTGGCACTCCTGTCCCTATCCACAGTGGCCTTGTGTGACTCTGAAACGCTGTCAGGATGAGTAAGGCAGAGGGTTATTTGTGGTTTGTACTCCTGCCCAGAATGGAGGCTCGAGAGCTGTGTCGCATCATGAGTAAGAGAGCAACTTGGCTCTCCACCTTTTATTGAACAGGACACAACAATTAATTGTTTAAGTGGAAGATAGATGCACGGAAGGATAAATAACAAAGAATAGGACATAATCCATATACAAGACATGTGCACCCCACCTAGCCTGCGAGAGGAGAACAGGATATTATAAGAACAGATATCAGCAGTCTAGCCAGGAACAGATGGTGAGACAGAGCTACGCACAGACGGGATCTTCCTGCCAATACAGAACTGACAGAATACTGTCAGCATGTACATACACAGACAAACACAAACACAGTCTCAGGCTTGTATGAGTCTTGATGAGGGAGTGCTAATGATCTCAAAGGCATCATTGCTGTCACCGTCACACCCCAAACTCTTCATCTCCTCTCTGCTCTTTTGTTCTCTTTCCTCTTCTTTTCAATTCTGCTTCTGTACCAATTCTCATTTTCTCTCACTAAATCTCGCCTTCATTGTGTCACTTTGTGCCGTTATAATAGTGTGTTTTATTACTGACGAACACTGAAGCCTGACTGATACACTGTACTTTCATTTGATCCACGTTTTGGACTCCTGTTCCCGGCTAAATCATTTATGTTTGACTGGTAAATTATTCATTACAGGTAGTAGAGAGGCAATATAATTAAATAAGCTAATGCAAAGAAGCTCTCAGGGACTATTAAATGTAGCACAAATGTTTAGTTCACAGTTAATTAAGTTTATACTTTTGTCTGACGCACATCAGACATCCGAACTGAAGCATCCCCCAGAGGCACAGCAGGCGCCGGCTGGTGTCCAGGTAGCATTAGGACTCCTGGGGGCCGGTTTTACTCACAGGTGTGGATCCTGTAGAGAGAGCTGGGGTGTGTGTATCCCTGCTGAGGTCCACTTTGATACACACACTCACCACACTGCTTGCTCTGGACCTCTGCCAACAAACTCCACTGTTCCTCCTTTCTTGCAAACTTGCAGAGCACTGTGTTCATGGAGAGACTCCGACTCTGTTGTGGGTATTTGCTCTTTAAAAAGAATAATTTGAGGTGAAGCAGACAGTGTATGACTGACAAGCATTCCCCTCGGATTAAACTTTAACATCAACCTTTCCTGCACCTGACTGGATACATTTATCAGTCACTGGCTGCTGAAGGTCTCTGTCTTTCCGGAGCAGCTGCTCTGGTGCGATGTCAAATATGTCTTACATTTTCAGTGTGATTGGATCTGGGTTGAAGTGAAGTTCATGAAGTTGCAGAAACGTGTTAAGTATACTTGCTGAGTCCTCAAATCTGAAACACTGAACTTAAAATAAAAGCACTTTTTAAATGTATGGCCAAGACAGTTAATTGTTAGGGTTGTTATAATAGTACTGAAAATCATTTCAGGGAACTCAGACAACAGAGATTTACTTTTCTCAAATTCCAATTTTCATTTGGTCTGACCTGTCTTATTGAGTTTGTCCCGCAGTTACATTAATATAAACCTAATTCAGAAAAAGTAAAAAAACAAAACAAAACAGGTTTTAATGCTTTTCAAATACTTCATCATCATTATTATTATTATTATTATTATTATTATTATTATTATTATTATAAAATCAATATTGATACTACTATTGTTATTTATTATTATTATTACTACACTTATTATTATTATAATAATTATTATTATTATTTCTATAATTATTGTTTCTTTTATTTATTATTATTATTATTATTATTATTATTATTATTATTATTATTATTATTATTATTGTTGTTGTTGTTATTGTTGTAATTATTGTTGTAATTATTTATTAATATTATTTTTAAGCACCTTTCAGAGTGCTTAAGGTCACTTTACTATTAGGAGTTTAAAAAGAACAATAATAAAAAAATTGTAAAAGAAACTCAACAAGACATGATGCACTGTAGATAGTAAATAAAATTAACAGGATCAGAAACAGCACAGTGAAGAGGTGAATATGCCAGTTTTAAGAGATGTGTTTTGAGACAGGATTTGAAAATGGAAAGCGGGTCAGTGTTAAGGCTGATTTATACTTCTGCGTTGAATCAACGGCGTAGCCTACGCCGTAGGTCCGCGTAGCTTCCGTACCTACGCAGAGGCCTACGCGCGTAGCTGACGTGCACCTCCTCCAAAATGTAACTACGCGTAGAGCCGACGCGGACCGCAAGCTCTGTGATTGGTCCGCTCGGCGGCTTTGTCTTTCCCGCATTTAAAGCACTTCCGGGATCCCGGACATCGGCCGTGTATTTCATCTCCTCTTCTCTATTCTTCATGTAATCTTGTCTGTATGATAAACAGCAACATGTATCAGCTGTAGATTAACATAACACGCTCTGAATCTCTGTGGAAAAGTAAACAGAGATCGTAGCAGGACCGGAAGCAGGCGGCCGGCTATCAGAGAGACCGCACTGCCCTCAGGCGTTTCAGCGGAGAATAGCTGTGCGACACGGACACACCGACGCACAAGTATGTGGTGCTCATGTCTGCGTCAGCCCCTGCTGCGTAGGGGAGACGCAGAAGTATAAATCAGCCTTTACGGATGTCTTGTTGGAGGGAGTTCCAGACCAGCTGAAGGCTCTAGACCCCATGGTGGTCAAGCGGGCGGGTGGTGTATTGAGTTGAATGGAAGAGGAAGACCTAAGAGTGCGACTGGGTGTGTTGATGTGCAGAAGTTCAAGTTGTTGTTGCACTATTTTCAATAAGGGTTGACATGATTTGCAAACCATCAAATGCTGTTTTTATGAAAATATTTTGCACCTGCACCATTTTTTGGGGACTTGGGGATGTAGTAGACTGTATCTAAAAGATGCTTGTGGTGAGATAGATAACTCAAAGCTGAGGTGGCTCAACAGCACCAGATAACTTTCCTGCTGTTTGAGATGGAAGTAAAATGTTCGACCCGACTATTCACACTAATGTCTGAAAATTCAAGCAGCTTCCTCTGTCCACCTCCACCTCTCAGCTTCACACCTGACTTCTGTATCCCCCGCACTGATGAAGGCAGTGTTGTGGGATGAAGTGGCTGGCCTTGGACACAGCCCCCAAGGATGATGTCTGTTGCAGCCTTCAGCACCTGGTCAGTGTGCGCGTTGATGTGTCCGTCTCAGGGTTTACTGGAAGCATCTGAAGATTTGCGGCAGCATTCTTCTCCTCGGGCAGCGAGGGCATGGAGGTGACTCAGCCTCGCTCCAGAAGAACACTCAGAACAGGCTGTTGCAGAGGCAGTGAATTAATTTGTGAAGAGTCTGAGCAGGTTGCTTTGAAATGCTCCTCTCTTGCCTTTTTCCCATCTGTCTCTTCAGTTTGTGTTTATCTCCGTCTTGAAAACTCTTTCCTTTTTAATGTATCTTGTATTTGTTTATGCGTATATAATCCCTGTGTTACTACAAATATGTATTCTTTCTTCCCTGCGCTCATCAGTAGTCCTGTCGCTCTTGATGGACAGCTCATACTGTCTGTTGTTTGCATGGACAGCACTGTAACAGAGAAGGTGCAGATTCATGGATGTATGTGGGAGGAGATCTAGCAGAGGGAAGTGATTAATGATATTTAAAGTATATATGATACATTCTATTTAAAGCACATGGTGTTATAAAATGCACATATATTAAGTGCCTTTTAAAAGCGTGGTGGAACCTGAACAACCTCCAGCACAAGCCACAAATATTTTCCATTACAACTAAACGCCCACCACCTGTACAAACCCACAAATGAATGTGATTGCCGTATCCTTGTCAGGTATCTATACAGTCTCCTCTACGCAGGGGAATGAGATGGAGAAATATGAGAGTGCGTTTGTTTGCAGGTTAGCATAATGGAGGGTCCCATCCCTGTATAAATGAGGCTGTTTGCTCATGCATATTCGTGTGTCACTGTTTGCAACACTGTGTGACAATGTCCGCATCCATTTTTGTATCAATGCCAAGCTGACGTTCTCATAGCTCCAGCTCTGCTCGCTCTCATGCCTTTCTCCTTCCATTTCCTTCCCTCTGCTTTTAATGGATTGTTTTTATTTTCCCTGTATGTCTAAAACCATCATACTTTCAAAAGGCTGAAATTATAGTGATGGATCGTGGCCAAGGTAGAAAAGAGAGGGACAGACAGACAGGAGGAGGACAGAGAGCAGTGATGGCACTCCTTTGAGGATTTTACAAGAGGGTAGAGGAGAGGAGGCAAAGCTGAGGTAATTTGAAGAGTAATGAAGATAGATTGAAGAGAGTAGGAAGTTAATATATCTGCATGCATCTAGAGTATGAAAATATTAAAAAATAAGCCCAAGGCTGGGCCAGCTGAAGCCCTCCATGTGCAATAGTTCTGCTGACATGAAAGGCGATGGATCTTCATTTCTCACACATTTCAGCTGATTTTTTTTTAGCCCCCACATAATTAAACCTGGATCAAATCTGTACCTAAACACATCAAAACTCGGCCGTCAAAACATGGCCTATGGATGTATATGAATGCATGGTCTCTGACGATTAGCCTAGATCACACTTTATTTCAAAGAGCCATTTTAAAATAAAGCATATGGGAAAGTCATTACATTTACTTGTGTGGATTTGGAACAAAAACAAACAAAAACTTTAATGGCACTAAAGGGAAAGGCAAAGATTTAGCCAAGCAATTTGAAATCATCCTCTTGGAACAATGATTATTCTTTTTATTATCTTTATTATTATTATTATTATTATTATTATTATTATTATTATTATTATTATTATTATTATTATTATTATTCAGATTCAGATTCAGAAAACTTTATTGATCCCAAGAAGAGCAATTCATTTATAGCTTACCATACAACATTTAACATCTACAACACATCCATCATATATACATGCTACAAGTAACAAGCCAAGCACCGGGTCTATACATGGGACCAGAGGGTCTGTGGAGGACCGCAATAAGTTAATGTAATAAATAAATAACAGTAACATACGACAGCGATTTTGATCATTATTATTTAAATCATTGCTTTAACATATATTTATCTTATTTAATTATTTATTTCTTGTATTCATCTGATCTTGTTAACGCTAACTTATTTTAACATTTCTTTCCACTATTACTTATTTTATTATTTTTACTGTATTGATTTTATTTTATTTCCAAGTATTTCATTTATAATCATGCCTTTTTATAATTTTACCATTGCTGTTGTTTTCTGTCTCTGTTATTCTGTGAAGCACTTTTGGCTGCATGTTTTTATGTATGAAAGGTGCTCTATAAATAAAGTTGAGTTGAGAATGAATATCTGCACAAAAAATCAAAATAATTTATCCATAGTTGTTGATACATCTAATCAAAAATGACAAAATCAACCTCATTGTGTCACTGAAAGGAAATCAAAGCCTTTTGGAGTCATCCTCTGGGAACCATGAGCGTCTGCAAATCTCAAGGCCATCTATTAAAAAATATGTGAGAGGATATTTCATCCTGGACCAAAGTGACAGACCGGCTGACAAACTGAGCATCATTACAAAGCCACAAGCGTACTTCAAAAATGTATGAGGGAATTATGAGAAAAGGAAGGCTGGTGAGGCAGAGGGAGACGGATTCATGTGGAGGTACAGTGAACACAACATGAAAAGTTGAGGGGCTGGTTGGTGGCGTTTCAGGTTGTTTACTTGGTGGGATGGATAGATTGGTTGCTGGAGGTTACAGAGTTGCCAGAGAGAACTAGACAGCTGGGCACAGGCCCAGTCAGTGTTTATTTATAAATAAATGCTTTGAATAATTTAGAGGAACCATCAAGAGACCACGTGGCATATTCCCTGGTTAGATAAAGAGGAGATACAAAAACAAATCCTGAATTTTCACTGTGCTCTCAGGTTTATCATGTCCTGAAACAGGTGTGCTGCAGGAAGATGAGCTGTACCAGATGTGAATGGAAAAAAAAAAAGCCAATATCCCTGACAGAAATCAGATAGATATTTTAAGATGAAGTCAGATAACATCATTATACATCACATTCTCACCTAACTCCTTTAAAAGTGTGCTGGGAAAAAAAAAAAATCCTTATGTTGTAATCTCTGTACTCATCAATCTCCCCTCTCTGTGTCTGTCTCTTTGTGCCTCACTATCTCCATATGCCACAGCATTTGTAGTGTCTGCTCCTTGTGATGGTGCCCTAGATTGCTGTGGCACAGAGGCCCAGGATCATAAAACAATAGTGTGCTGCAGGGATCACAGGAGCACAAATCAGACACTCAGAGGCAGAGATAAATGGCAAAAAATAGCAGACGAGAAAGAATAGCAACTGTGTGAAAGGCAAACCGTCTGTGTTTGTGTGTGAGGGGAGCAGAAGTGTGCGTGTGTGCTGTATAATATGCTACACAGGGACAAGAGAGGATACAGAGACACTATAGAAGATAAACTGAGAGACTAAAAGGTGGAGAGGCAAAGTGAGCTGTTGTTTGTTGTCTTTGGTTAGTCATCCACGGCTGACAGATGGCTGGAATACACAATGCAGCTCCATTGTTGAGATACAGTACGTTGATGTTCAACAAACTAACAACAAGCTCCACCTTACATATTCAAACAGAAGCGCATTAATAAACAACAGGCAGTGAAACGGCATCTGAGATAAAAATCTGAGTAAAAGTTAGTGTTTGAAGAAGACTCTCACACGCTGATACTTCTTCGTCTGTCCTTCACATTCAAACAAGTTACAACTTGTTACATCATCTTTCCAGATTCACTTGATAAAAGCTTTGATTCTCTCGTGTTTAATGTTCATGTTCATTTATCGTATAGTTCTGTTTGAACACTCAGACTCGGGAGACCTTGCCTAAGTTGGCTCACAGCATGCCGTACATGAGTTAATGTGTAGCAGAGCAGATCGTGAGGGCTCAGTTATATCTGCCTTCTCTGCTTTTGAGAGGATATATAAGAGCAGCTTACACACGTACACTACTCACAGAAAGAGATATTCGGATGAAATTTCAGAATGCACCTAAAATGCACAAGAACCTTTTACATGTGACCATCTCTAAACTTTTGAATGCACATGTCTAACTGTTCAATGTTTCAGTACTTAGTGCATAGCATGCTGCTCTCTAACAAGGTGATAAACCGCAAAAATCCCAAGTGTCTATTATTGAATCAGAACATTTAGTGGTGGATTTATGTATCAAATTGTATTCAAACGGCCTTCTTCATCATGCTGTTCAAATTCTGACATCATGAGACCAAGACAAAACCTCACAATCCATCAACAAGAGTACTGAGTTGTCATGAAGAGGGTCGTAACCCCGCACCCCAGAATCTGAATGACCTGAGGGCAGCCCTTCAAGGAGAGTGGAACACCTCAGCAGACAATAACCCGGGACTTCCACTAGATCTGTGTCTGGTCCGTCTCCAATCCGCTGTAGTCCAGCTCCGGGCTTCTCGTCTGCCAACACCCGCAGGTTGCAATTCAGGACACAGCACGGAGAAGTTCAGTAATTACTGAATCAAGGATTCTCCTCCTCCTCTCCTCATCCATGTTGTCTTTACTGTCCTCTGAAAACCTCTGACATGTTGACTCCAGGCCTGGCTCCGCTCATCATGACGGTTTGTTGTAGTAAATAAGTGAAATACAATCTGGTGATAACACAGAGTGTTTTACTCTAATAATTACCCGGATGTTTTAATTTTGTTTTGGTGCCTGACTTCCTGTCCCGCTCCATCTGCTCTGTTGAGATTGATGAGTCATGCTCCGGCATCCAACAGGAATAGAGTCTTGCATATCTGATTCGGAGGGCTGGGACCTGCCGGATCAGAGACGGAGCTGGAATGCAACGAAGCGGATCCAGTGGAAGTTAACACATTGACTAGAATAGACACCTATCAGATCCGGTGTTGTGATGGATTGGAGACGAACCGGACACGGATCTGCTGGAATTTGTCCGTAAGTCAACTTGTGAACAGCATGAGACGTCGATGTCGAGCTGTAATTTATTCTCAAAGACACATGACAAGTTATTGTTGTGGTATACCCACCACTGTTGTTAGCTTTTGTTTCAATAAATGGTTTGAGGTGAATAAATTACCATTGCATGCCTTTACTTAAAAGCCCTACTCTCATAATATAATATCACTGTAGCATTAACCTTTTACATTTTCCAGAAATTTCACCCAAAAGTTGAAAATCCTCCACATTTTTGTGAGTCTTGTATATTCAGTAAGATATGATGAGAAGCTTCTGGTAGCCAAACAATTTTCATCCAAAGTTTTCTGTATACTTGCAGAATTCTTGCATTAGTTTGTTTTTCACTTGGCTGAGGGCGTATTTGTAAGCAGCAGCTTCATAAATCGAATAAAATCCCCCAGACAAATGAAACGGACAGAAAGAAATGTGAAAATAAATGTTTGTTATATTTGGATGAGTTATTGTTAGAGATGTGTCTGTTCAGTCAAACATGTCACGCTTCCGAGTTAGAAATTTCTGGTCAGTTAAACAACTTATTTATACATCTGTTATTGGCCTGAGATACTGGTCATATGGTGTGTTTAGGCTCTGGGTAATGGTTGCTGCCACAGTACATATGCTCTACTACCCACATGTAAACAAGCACAGATGACAGATGGCATCTTGGAGTGTGACCATGGAATGCATACTAAGTGGATGTAGTGTGCGTATCCCCTGTACAGTGTGTGCCTATAGAGAAATTAGCTATTCAAACTAAACTTATTTTTTATACCAGGCTGTAAACGTGTCTAGTTCTGCTGTAAAGATCGGCTTTTTGAATGGGTGTGTATGTGGTTTCCGGTACTTCCAGAGCCAGACTCAAGTGGACACTTGAGGAACTGCAGTTTTCAGCACTTCCGCGTTGGCTTAATTTCTTGCAGCTGGTGTGGCTGTATTTTAATCTAGAAAATGGAGATAAAGTTGTGGGCTGTGTCTGACATAAATGAGTGCAACACAAGCACATGCATGTAGATGTTAACCTGCAAGGACGACAAAAGGCTGGTGGGGCTAACTATGCAAACCGATCATCTTTTACCTGCAGGCTCTGTGATCCTGTGTTAAATCCTGTTAAATTAACTGTGCTTAATCCTGACAGTTTTCGGAGAGGTTTCTTACCTTTACACTCGTTGGTTCGGTTGATTTTAACGTTTGAACTAGGAGGTTAGTCGCTCCGGGACATCCTTACTTATTTTGGTTCTACTCCCTCGCTCTCTGTCAAGAAGCGGGCATCAGATTTATATTATTAAATTCAAACACTCCGTAGCACTGATAGATTCTTCTGCAGGGCTTGATTTTACATGCAGTTTGATGTGTGTGGTTCATGCAGGTAAAGTTAAATAGTCATAAGCTCTAAAAGACAAACTCTTCAAGTTCCTCATAGAAAGATGAAGAATATACTTACTGATTTCCTTTGCACATATTCATGTATTTATTTGTTTCCAGTGTAGTTCAGGAAAATGAATAGATAAGCGCTATGTTTTTGGACACTAGTAAATAGTTTGAAGAAAAACTGCAGAGATTTACTGTAAGAACAAAAAAACACAATTTATATTCAGTGTCATAGCAAACTGTAAAAATCAATATGTATCATTTGAGTCACCCAGGCTTAATGTGTTAGCAAAATTTGGCCTTTTCTTTACAGAATATGAAACAATTTTAATGTTTCATGTCCGTTTTTATTGTCTTGATGCTGTATTCTAAATGTTGTTGCATCAGATGCCTGGAGATCATTTAAACAGTCACAAATCCTCATCAAGAATGTTTTTGCATTCATTGTGAGCCCGTATGAATGCACAGAACAAACAAAAACAAGCCTCAATCATGAAATATTCCTTAGTAGCTTTTGATTGGTTGATTCCTCCAAAGGGAACAGGATTTGACCTCATCACGTTGTCTACATCACTGTAAAAAAATAATGTAAGGTTTTTACCCTTGAGATGAATCTTTTGGTGATACATGAGGTCATTTTAGTCAATTTCATGACCTTTTAATTTGTATTTACTTGGCTAAACTTTAAACCAGAAAGTAGTTAATTGCTCAGCGCAGATGCATATCAGGGGCTAACTGACCCTCCCCCAGGACAACAGTTAGATCCGTGAGACATGACTAACTTTTCATTTCTGCAACCTCTTCTAGGTCATTATTTGTTTGCTCCTCTCTCATCTGGCCCGTCCCTGCATCCCGCTGTCTCTTCTCTTTACTCGCTTTCTCTTTATCTCTCACTATCTCTCCCGGCTCTCTGGTGAGTCACCTTGCATGTCTGAGTAATTATACACACCCAAAGGGGTGCACATGCACAGCATTGAAGACATACACAAACTTAAGATATATTTATTCATAGTGACAGAAAAAGTGTTCAAGTAATACGAGAAATCTCCATGAAGAGCAGAACCCTTGAGTGGGTGTTTAAGATTAATGGCAGTTATCTATGCTTACTTATTCTGAGGAATGATCGGATCAGTGTTTAAGTATTCATGCTCTTACATGTCACACCATTTTAAGGCTTTTAGGCAGCCCTGCGTTAAAAAGTATATGAAGATATGATGGTGGAACTGTTATTTTACGTACTGGTGAAGCAATTAAATATGATTTAAGGTGGAACATGCTTGAATTTGACGCTTAAAGAACTGTAGAGTATTTTTGTTGGTATGAAAAAGAGTTTAATAATGAGCTTATATCACAGGGAAAATCATTTCATCCTCTGGCGTGACAGTCCCCAGGTAGGACTCCCTGGAGAACTTGATCCAGGGCTTTTAAGGTGATAAGCTTCAAAGGATGATATGGTGAGATTAAAAGTTTAATTGCCAGCTGTCTTTAATTTACACAGTAATAATTAGGCTGCATAATCACAGCCCTTCTTAAAGTTGATTTGAAGAAATCACCTGTCGTTTATATGGAGGAACACTTTATTTACCACAAGATGCTTTTGTGTAGCTGACAAAACCGCAAGCTAGCTGGTAGTCCTGGCTTACGCGTGTCTCCCTGATGTGTCCGATTGAAGTCTTCAACTCCAAGGCTGTAATAAAGTGTAAAAAAAAACTTGATTCAAAATGTGTCACAAAAAAAAAATTGCAAGATGATGCCAGATTCCAAATCTAGAAAGACACCACGACCTGGTATAAATAAAATGTGTACTCCACAGCTAGTCCAGCCGCTGCTGACTCCACCCGCTGTCTGTATACAACCATATACTGTATGCAAAAATGGACATTGTATCTGTGATGTCACCCATTGTCATGAAGCCTTGTTTTGAAGCCTATCATCATCAGCGGGTGCCATATTGGAAATGCTGAACTCAATCTAGTGTGAGGTAAAGAAGCGGGCCTTTAGCCTCCTCGCTAACAGCTACAGCATGTCAGGCATGCCCTCATTTGGGCAAAACTCTTAAGTGTAATCTCTTCAAGAATAATGAGTTATAAAAAAATTCACCCCTTCAGTGTGTGCTGATAGAGAAATCAGCTATTCAGACCTAATGTGTTTTTTGAACCAGGCTGTAAACATGTTTTTAGCTGCTGTAAAGATCGTCTTTTTTGAATGGGTGTGTATGTGGTTTCCGATGTTTCTGCAGCCAGCCTCAAGTGGATGCTTGACGAACTGCAGCTTTTAGCACTTCCGTATGGGCTTCATATTTTAAGACCAGAAGTTGTTGCTTGTGTACAACACACAACTCAAAACATCTGTATCAAAAACGGAACAAAAGTAGCTTACAACACACCCAAAGCTGCAAATCCAATAACTATTTCCTACGCTTTATAATTAGCATTCCTTCTTCAACACTACCATTAAATAAATCAATGAACAGTCATTAATAAACAGTAGAGGTGGAGACGCCTGAGAGTAATGTTAAAGTAATAAAGAGAGTGATTGGACCGGAGGGATAGACTTTTATCTTAAGGCTAAAGACTGCACAGCAAAAAGTGATTATAATAATTCATACATGATGTTGCTTTAATAAACAGCTTCTTTACTTCCACACATTATGTCTGCATCAAACAAACACGGTAGTTTCAGCAACGTTTTTGCTCATCCGTCTAATGGAAGTACCTTTGTTTGTAAGCACACGGCCTAATCCTGCCCCCGAATTCTCACACACACAGACACGCACTGAAAATCATACCCCACAGCTTTATGAACTCCATGGTAAGGTGCATTAGGTTACTCTTGTCATGCCCCCTGGGTGTTACAAAGTAGAGCTCAGTGAAGAGAGGTTGACTTCTCTTATGAATTAGATATAACATATTAGAGAGAGCAGTGAATTAATCATGACAAGGTACTCCAGCTCCATTCCAATATTAAAACGGTCCACCTTTAATAATGACTAATTATTTACAGGGTGCTTCAGGGCCAAGATTTAACAGAAGCAAATCCTGATGAGCCTGTCAGGATGAAACACTTCTGAGCCCTGCGCCTTCTTATTAAACACGATTTAAATTACTGAATTTTTCTTAAAGGCATTGTATTAATCAGCAACCTAACCTTGAAATATTCCCCTATTTTCCTCCCAGCAAGTCGATTTATGAATGGCAAAGTCATAGTTTGTTTCTTTGCATCATTTTCTGTATATTTTGTGTCAGCTTGGTAGGTTTAGAATTGGCGACACAGTAAAAGAGGAGGTCTGTAATACCAGCTTCAAACTTAAAAAAAAAGACAGAATGAGGATAGCTTAAGTGATGGTCCATCCCTGCTATACCCCAACAGAGACTTACCATCAGTAAGACACATCCAGCATTTTATAATTACACTTCAGCAACAAATGAGGTCATTGTGTCTGAGCTCAACACCTCCAGACGATGAACCAATCACCAGCACAGACAATCAGGCTGCCGTCTGCACAGCAGTGATTCTCATTTCAGCCCAGCTACTACCTACTACAATATTTTTTTTCCTACCTTTTGTGAGCGTCTGGCTTTAAATGTAAAATTTATGCACCAGGAAGTTCACACAATAGAGGGAAAATTGTAGACTCGTATTATAGTGTGATGGTTCAGGGAGTGATTTCAGATGCACACAGGGGAAATAAAACTGAAGATCTAAGGCACGGATCTGCAACTCCAGCTTTTGGAGCAGTACCTGTTGTTCTTGAGGCATTAAATTCATATAAAATTGTTATTGATGTTAAAAGTATATAGTTTAAACGGTTAGTGTGTCTGTTTGAAAGCTCACAATGTAACATTTTAGAAGAACACACTCTTTTCCTGTAGTCCATTTTGAAGGCAAACTCATCCACCTCTTATCCAGACAGATTTCCAGCTGACCTTCGCCCAAGTTGGGCCAATCTCAGGTGTTTCATTTACACAGTATCTATCCTTCTCTCTCATTCTGTCTCTCTTTTAATCTCACATTCACAGCTCATCCACTCACAGCAGATGGCAGTTCACCATGGGACAGGATCAGTCCAGGGTTTCTGCCTGTTCAGAGGAAGCTTTTGCTTGCCACTGTTGTTAGATGTTGCCCAGTGTTTGCTCATGGTGGATTAATGCTTGGTCTCCATGAATAATATAACAAAGAGCACAGCTTGGACCTGCTCTTTATTTATCCAAATCTTGGTTATGATTTGGTACTAAATATTGATTAATTGATTGATTCTGGGCAAGTCGAATACAAGCAACCGAATGGCTGCCTCTGTTATGGAACGTTCTGAATCCACTATCAAAACTGGAAGGTGGATTATGTTTGGCAGAAATGCTAAATGTTGGCTAGTAAATCAAGTCATACCCAAGCAGGAACCTCCAGCCACAAGAAATAAAGCTAATGTGGAAGTGTTAAAAACTGCAGTTCCTTGAGTGTCCACTTGAGGCTGGATCCGGAAGTACTAGAAACCACATTCATACCCATTCAAAAAAGACGATCTTTACAGCAGAAATAAACATGTTTACAGCCTGGTACAAAAAATTAGTTTAGTCTGCATTGCTAATTTCTCGATCGGCACACACTGTACTGGGGTGTTTTTTTTCATAACATAGCAGTTTAGGTGGTATTAAGAAAACAAGTTTTCCTGAATAAGAGGCACAGCTGACTTGATTGACAGGCAGGAACACTAGCCGTTAGCAAGGAGGCTCAAAGCCTGCCTCTTTACCTCACACTAGCTTGGACAAAGTTGTCCAATATGGCTCCCGCCGGGGATAGGCTTCAAAACAATGCTTCAGAAACAGATGGGTGACGCCATAGATGCTTAGTCCATTTATTATACAGTGTATGTTCATACCAAATGGCTGTGAGCTATGTTTAACTAGAGTTGTCAGTTGTTTCATTTCAGCCTTTCAACTATAGACTGTAAAAAATATGGACGTAGTATCCGTGATGTCCCCCATCTGTTTCTGAAGCGCTGTTTTGAGGCCAATCGTCGACGTGAGCCATATTGCTGCTGTCAAGTGATTGTGATAAAGAGGCGGGCTTTGAGCCTCCTAGCCAACAGCTAAAGTGTTCCCGCCTGTCAAACAAGTCAGCTGTGCCTCTTATTGGAAGACTCGTGATCTAAATATCTTCGAAATTGCGGCGTTAGAAAAAAATTCACACCCCGTACAGTGTGTGCCGATCGAGAAATGAGCTATCCAGACTACACTCGTCTTTTGTACCAGGCTGTAAACATGTTTATTTCTGCTGTAAAGATCGTCTTTTTTGAATTGGTGTGTATGTGGTTTCTGGTTCTTCCGGAGCCAGCCTCAAGCGGATCCTCAATGAACTGCAGTTTTTAGCACTTCTGCATTGGACTCATATTTTTAGACCAGAGGTTGCCTCTTACTTTCAACCCTTTGGAGACTGTTATGACTAAGAGTTTCCAGACTCATTTGATCCATAAGATCCAATCAGAAGACGCTGTTAGAACCCTACCATCCATCCTATTATCACTGTTTAAAACCTGGCTATTAGAGTCCATGCTGGAGTCTACTCAACCCTAAATTAGGAAGAAGCATTAGCAGGGTAACACCTCTGACAGACTCACAGAGCTCACGCTAACTCTGAAAATTTGCACTTGAATTCACAGCTACTATATTGGCAATTTCTGCTGTGTCTAATTAGGTGACATGGTGACAGATCAGCAGGCAGTTCAAAGATGAGTGAGTGCAATCAGATTGGTTAGTGTAGAGTGTAGAGAGAGACAGTTAACACAATGCAGGGCTGAAGCTTCATTTGGTTCTGGTACGCTGTAGTGAAAATTATATTGTCATGCCAAGTTTGGATTTTTGACTTTTACAAATCGGACTGAAAGAAACGGTGTGGGTGAGATCCCCAATTAAATAGAATCAGATGGTTTGCAGTTCTCAGGAGGGTAATTGAGAGAGTTTAGGCTGAAGTGGATGATGCAGAGGTAGTGTCAGATACAAACATGACAGCCACATGAAAACACCTCACAGGAGGGACAAAAGACTAAGATTCCTCATTCTTCAAGGTTAGAGTGTTAACTGAGCTTCTGGTAAATCACAGGTTTGAATGGCTCTCATGCTGTGCTGCTTGAATATGTTTCCCCTGCTGTGTTACATGTTCATGATTTTGAGTGGGCAGCTCATTGAGCTTTATCAGCTGAGATGAATGAGGTCTGCATGTGAAGAGTGGAGTGTATTCATCTCATATTGTAACATTCATCAACAGGACAAGATGTTATTTCATCAAATGTAGCTGCAGACTGAAAAAGTATCTATTAATTCCAGAGAAAACCCAGTAGCAGACATATTACTGATGGTCGGTTGAACAAATTGCATGCTGTCGGCCTGATTAATCAGAGGTAACCACCCTGGTGACTGATTTCTGTGCACTGTTCAATTAATCGGGTCCCTGTAAATGCATGCCTTTCTGGACATTAAATGAAAATGTCTCAGGGCTCAAAGTTAAGAAATAAATTACAGGTTTAAGAAAGTAAATAATTATTGAAGAAGTTTATAAAGGATTGCAATAGCTACAGCTAACTAGTCTATAAAGTATTGGCTTCACATCATTTTCATGGCATTATAACTCAAGGTACATTAGTTCATCTATCATCTCTCTCTCTTATTCTCCTCTATCCCTCTTTCCAGCTCCAACTTGATCAAGGCAAATGTTTGTCAAACCTGAGTCTGGTTCTTAATTTATAAAGCACCAAATCACAACAAACGTTACCTCAAGACTCTTTCCAAACAGAGCAGGTCTAGACCGTACTCTATGTTATATTATTAACAAAGACCCAACATCAAGACAGGATAAGATCCAGTCCCATCTTACAGACAGGACTCAGTCTGATCTCATCTTAATCCACCATGAGCAGAGCACTTTGCAGCATTTAGCAAGTTACAGTGGCAAGGACAAACTTCCTTTAACAGGCAGAAACCTCCAGCAGGACAAGACTCATGTTAGACACACATCTGCTGAGACCGAGTTGGGGTTGTAAAGAGGGATAGAGGGGGACGAAGAGAGAGATGTTAGTGGTGAGATGGATAGTAGTAGTTGCTGGCACGTCCACAGCAGCGGGCCATTTATGGTAGCAACACAGAGGAACCTACGAGACAAGGAGGCTCAGGGACTCCAAAAAGGTCTATGGTTAGTAACTTTAATGGGACAGGGAGAGTTAAAGTAAGTGATGGGCAGACAGAGGAGAGAAAGGGAAAGACAGGATCACAGTGTGTCAGTTCCCCAAGCAGTTTAAGCCTGTAGCAGCATAACTCAGAGATGGTCCAAGCCTGAGCCAGCTCTAACTTTAAGCTTTATCAAAAAGGAAAGTTTGAAGCCTACTCTTAAAAGTAGAGAGGGTGTCTGCCTCCTGGACCCTGACTGGTAGATGATTCCAAAGGAGAGGTGCCTGATAACTGAAGGCTCGACCTCCCATACTATTTTCAAAGACTTTAGGTACGATGAGCAGGCCTGCATGCTGAGAGAGTTGTGTTCTAGAGGGGTAATAGGGCACTATGAGCTCTTTAGGGTACAAAGGTGCCTGACCATTTATTTCCATAACTATCACCAGCTGTTTGTAAAATCAAGAATGCACATTGTTCTGCTACCACTGTCATTGTTAAGTAAATAAGTGACATGTAGGAATGGAAACTGGTCTAATTAACACACTGGTGTTGCTACATAAGACCTAGTGTGAGCATATGACCAAAAAGAAAGACTTTGCTCAAACAACATAAGCTCCTGGGTCGTTTAATGTAACATCAAGGTATTTCACATCATATAATATCACCTGCATTCATTAAAGGGCTCTCTTTGATTCCAGATCAATCAGACATAATGAAGTAAATTTCATCCTTATTTATAGAAAACTATAACCGCATTAGATCACGCTTACATTGGTTAAACCGCTGAAGCCTCTTTAGGGATTAGACAAGATTAAATAGCACAATATGAGGTTCACAGACTCAGAGGGCAGAGTATCAGGCAACGAGAGTCCAAAAAACGACTTAGAGGAAGGAAAAGATCCAGCTCAGAGGGAGGAAGGAAAAAATGGGCCAAAAAAAGTCAATACGAAAAGACTGAGGGCAAGGAAAGGCATCTTCATGAATATAAGATTTTCAAACATGAATTCAGTGCACTTTATCTGACGTCTGTAGTCTGTGAAGTTTCCGAGACTTTTAACATTTGCAGTACACTATCCCGGACTGGAAACACCTACTGATTTCTAAAAATATATTAATTTGGCTGCAGCGCTTCGACAGATCTCCCCCCTGAACTCTTTCAGATCATCAAAGGGGGTTGCTTCAGAAAACATGGCTCAGCATTGGTAAGTTTTAATAGATGTAATTAAACTCTAAAGCTGCACAGAGATCTGGCTCAAACAAGAAAATATTCTAACAGGAAGTGTTGATACATCACAGATTATTTACTGCGGTTGAAAATACTTCCATCATTTGGCTTTCCAATAAAAACTGCAACACTCTTGTCTGCACTGATAAGGTGGAATTGCTTTCACTAGACTGAAACCATACTCGTATTATCATCACCAAATACAACCATTTAAGCAGAATCGCTTTCTCTATGACAAGGGGGAAATGGTCCAGTTCTTGTCTGTATTCAACCCACAACATCAGTACTAATCAATACTCAAATTATTCCAGATCCTTGAGATACGACTAAAAGATTCTGATCCATGCTTAAACCAAGAACCTTGCCATGAGCACATTTATTGCTGCAAGGCCAAAGAAGTAGACTAGTCGATAACTGAGGTTTCCATCCGTCAAACACTTCCTGTGCTTTACAGATCAAAACATCATGAAGCTGTTAGTGTTGAATATATATACGCAGAAATTTGTCATCTCTAGATGTAGTCAACCAATTATTTAGGAGTTTCACTGAGTCCTCATCTTGTGACACCATGAGGTCATATTTTCTCTACTTTAACCGTCTTCCAGGTCTGTGTCAAGTTATTTCTGAATCTAATGACCAGAAATCCCATTATAGTTCCTGCGCATAGTCATCATCCACAGATGGGGACTCCTAGTATTCTAGGTGACCTGTAGCTCTGACATCAAAACACAAATCACTTCCACTTTCTGACTTATGTCAAAATCTCATGGACAAATTGCTGAAGGATTCACTGAACAAATTTATCCTCCTGACAGGACCGATCCTTGTCATTTCAGTGACAACACCAACTCTCCTCTGATGTCACCCTCAGGAAAAACTTTTGCATTGTTATCTCAGCTAGTGGTCAGAATATTTAGATTTTGATTCCAGTTTTATAGACAAGTGGATACTGTCTACTGAAAGTGTGTTTTAATCTTCTGCTTTCCTCTCTAATTTGTTAAATCCTGCACCGTTTCCTGAAGTCATAGACACTGACTGCATTTATACAGTGCAATGCACAATCTGCAGAGTTAATATCCACTCTGTGTGCTGTCTCATTACTGGCTTATGTTTACACTAGTGTGAACGGACAGTCCCATGGGCAGCATGTGGTTGAATCCTGGTATTATGTTTTTTTTAGCTTTTTTGTGGCAACAAAAGTCCAGTCTGTTTACAAATGGGGTATTATTTTAATTTTATCTATAGGATTTTATTATTTATTAGTTTATTTGACAGGGGCCATGCAAAACAAAAACTGTCAAGCCAGAGTTAGCTATAAGCTAATTTTCATCTGTGGTCCCTGGGCAGGAAGATGTTAACAAATGTACAATACAAACGAAAAAAAAAAAAAAAAAACATACTAGCATTTAAAACAATACATAGACTACTCAACACAGTCCATCACTAATAACAACACATTTAAAATTACATTTCATTGTCTCTAATTTGATGCATTCAGATGATCACATGATTGTTTTTCCTTGAGCCATAATTTCAGTTTACTTTTAAAAACACTGAGGTTTGTACAGTCTCTAATGTGGGTCGGGATTGAGTTCCATTTTCCTGCTGCTCTGACTGAAAATGCAGACTGTCCAAATGCAGTCTTCCTACGTTTAGCTGAACAGTCTCCTCTTGTTGATGCCCTGGTCTCCCTAAGATTGTTCCTGCAGAGTAACACACATTGTTTAAGTGGTGGTGGGGCCTGATCATTAATTAATTTATACATCAGACATATATCTACATAACAAAAAAAACTGTCAAGGGTCATTAAGTTATATTTCGTAATGATTTTACAGTGGTGGTACTTCCTTGGTTTTTTATCTAGAGTTTTCTGTTTGTAGAGGGTGTATAATGATTTTAGAGTGGTTGCTCCAGGATCTAAACAACAACTGAATTTAAGGTAGATGAAAATTAACCCTTTGAAAAACTAAAAAAGCATTTATAAATGATAATGATAATAATAATCTCAACTCAACTTAATTTATATAGCACTTTTTTGTACATACAAGCATGCAGCCCAAAGTGCTTGACAAAAGAATAGAGAGAGTGAAAACAACAGAAATGGGTAAAATAATAAAATGAATAATCATTAAAAAAAAATCCAGTAAAATTAATAAATTAAGTAAGGGTAGAAAGCAAAATACAAAATCAGTTTAAGCTAAAAAAATCAGCTCCATACAAGAAATAAATAGATAACTAATTAAGATAAATAAATTGTGTTCAAACAATGATTATAATAATGCAGTCCAGGCCTAAAAATAAATAACTTCAAATTAAAAGCTATAATAAAAATATATATAATAATGATAATAAAAAATTATCAAATAAATCGTAACAATAATTACAATGAGAACAATAATGATACAATAATACCAATAAAATAATAGTAATAATAATAATAATAATAATAATAATAATACCTTTTATTTATAAAGCAATTTTCAAAACAAATTATAAAGCACTTTACAAACAATTAAAATGGCAGTTGGCAGCAATAAAATATTATTACCCAACAAAAGTATTAAAACAAACATCAAAATAATAAACCATGAAATCAATAAACAGCAAGTCTGAAATAATGAGTTTTCTCAAGTGACTTAAAAAAGGACCGTATGTGTGCTTCCCTGATCTCCTCCAGCAGGTCATTCCCCAACGTAGTGCTCTGAACAGAGAAGGCAGAAGGCTGTTAAGGGGTCAGGAGGTCAGCAATGTGTGCTGGAGCTTTAGAAGATAACACCAGTGAGTCCCAGTGAAGTGATTTTAAAATGGGTGTGATGTGTTCTCTCCTGGTGGACCTGGATATAAGTCTCATGGCAGCATCCTGGATCAGCTGCAGTTTACTGAGGTTGCTTGGATGACACCATCTCCTCAGGTCGCTGGTACCCATTGTTGATACATGCATTAAGTATTCGATACAATTCTATAAAAAAAACTGTCACATTTTGGTCAGCAGAACAGATAAGTTGTTTTATTTTCGTCTGTAGGTTAATATTCCCGAATGTGCAGGATGTCACCCTCTGGTTTTAAACTTGTGGTGGACATAGACTTTATCCCCACCTGCTGGCCCGCCATGCTTATTCAGCATGCTTTTTTTTTTCATGTGTGGGTGGATATAACTTTTTAAATGAAGGTCATGTTGACATATTTCTTTTTATATGGAGGGGAAAGTGTAATAGTTTCAAAAGCGTCTATGTGCATCTAGACAAGGCTTTAGTGATAATCAAATAAGAATCTGTGCTATATTTTAATGTGAACATCAAGTCTTTGCAGTTTACATTCTTAAATGTCAGTATTGTACTGTTTTTTTGAGGACAAATTACAGTTGCCAGTCAAACGTCTTATTTTAGCACTTTAAACACCACGCTCTCTGGGGAAGTGTCAAAGTGTCACTGTGTCTGTGCACGGATGACACTTGGGGTCGTCATTGATTGTCATTGTGGCTTGCGGGTGAGGCGGGAAATCATTATTCATTTATGTACTTCTCAGTTCTGCTAGGCTGGTACACACTTTTCAACCATTTTGCCACTCAGTCTGATGAACTTCTTTTGATCACCTCTCTCTGCAAATTGTCATTACCACGTGACTAAAAGTTTTTGTAGTGAATTCCTTCAACTGAGTTTACCCACAACGTCATTGATAGAAAGAAAAACCTTACTCTAGTGTTGTAGTTTAAAGCTCATGGTGACTTGGCGCTTGTTTTTCTTGACAGCAGAAGGACTTCCTGTTAGTATTCCAAGGCTTCAGTTTTCTGAATTGCTTTAGTTTTTATTAAAGCTTCACAGTAAGAATTTAAAATTGAAACCGACAGGTCTCTGATTCCTGAATGTTTTTGTCCTCATCAGAGTTCATCTGTCTTAAGCAAAAATGCTGTTTCTAAAAAGCCTGCTGGCATGCCTCCAGGTATCTCTTAACCTGGGAAAAATGAAATGCAAGAGAACTCAATATAAATACACAACCACTGGAGAATGCCAATAGGTGAGTGAACCGTAGGGAAGGTTTCTCTGTCTCTGGTGTCTATCTGAAGATATTTTACAGACCCTTGCCACAGATGTAACCTTTTCTACTTCAGAGATTAAATATTGAAACCTTTGATTTGTGTGAGAGCCAAACATGTAGAATCAGCTGATGGTTGAACCTAAAACCCTACACACTACACACATGAGCTTGTTGTTATTAGCTTGATTATTGGAAAAACAATACAAATTAACTGTATTGATTTGTCATTTTCATGAAATGTGGTGATTTTTCAGGGTTTGGGGAAAGGTTTCCAGTGGCACTTACTATTAATGCTGAGGCACCATGCAAGTGTGAGGATGCGGACGTGAGCACTACATACTTGTGCGTCGATGTGTTCACGTAGCTCTGCAGTACTATGCTGAAACGCTTGAGGGCAGTGTGGTCTCTATGATAGTTGGGTCAACTGTTTCCTGTCTCGCTACGTTTTCTGCATGTTTCTTCACAACAATTCCAAGCAATGATTACAGGGAACAATAGAGAGGTGACGTCAGAGGAGTTGAATATGGCTGATGGACAGCGACTCCAGAAGTGCTGTAAATGCAGGAAATACAATGCCGTGGAGTGAACCAATCACAGGGCTTGCAGTCTGTGTTGTTTTGATGCATAGTTACATTTTGGAGGAGGTCCAGTCTTAAAATATGAAGGCATGACGAAGTGCCAAAAGCTGCAGTTCATCGAGCGTCCACTAGAGGCTGGCTGCAGAGACATCGGAAACCACATACACATCCATTCAAATAAGACACTCTTTACAGTAGAAATAAACATGTTTACAGCCTGGTTCAAAAAATGGTTTAGGTTTGAAAAGCTAATTTCTCTATTGGCACACACTGTACGGGGGGTGATATTTTTTTATAATTTGTTATTTTTGAAGACATTAAACTTACAAGTTTTGCCCAAATAAGGGCATGGCTGACTTGATTAACAGGCGGGAACACTGTTGCTGTTAGTGAGGAGGCTCATAGCCCGCCTCTTTAGCTCACACTAGCTCGGATGAGGTTAGGTTGAGTTCCGTATTTCCAATATGGTACCCGGTAGGCTTCAAAACAGGGCATCAGAAACGGATGGGTGACGTCACGGATAGGCTTCTGCATCGAAAAAGGGCTACGTAGAAATACTATTTGCTGCAGAAGAATAAACCAGGCTTTATAAACGCTGCAGGGATGATTTCCACCTGCATTTGATCAACACATTTTACAGATGCAAGTGCAAACGCCTCTTGATTTTAATTTTGTTGCTAAAACTGAATCTCAACGATATGATAGCAAGCCACGGTTGCATTCTTTCAGTTTGTCTTCTCATTATTTTGCATTTAGCAGAACAACATGCTAAAATGACTACAGATCAGATAATCTAACAGGAAGTATAAGGTGCTCTAACATAAATCCACGTTTGTAAAAGCAAATTTTTTAGGATTGAGATGTTGAAAAACTTACCTTCCAACAGAAACAAGTTTCTTTGCAGAGGAAAGACAAGGTCAGAAATTATTGAGGGTTCATCTGTGAGTAGGTATTAATAAAAGATTCTTCAGCTGAACTTTTTATGCAGCCTTTGGGAGTTTCAGTCCACCATCGTGACAGGAGTTGCCCAGTCGAAACCCCTCTCATAGAGTTCACTGACTTCTTGATTTCTACTTTTTCACCTTTAACAAAGTTATCTTTTTATTCTCTGCCATCTCAGAACAGCACAAAGTGCACTTCCTGGCATGACCTGCACAAAGAGGGAAAACTGCCAGAGGCTTTAGTACTCTTGTTATATGTTGTATAATGTCCTATCAAAGCCATAATGACAGCGGGGTCAGGAGAGAACAGTAGTATGGTTCAGGTCCTGGCTCTGTCCTTGAAGCAGTGCCATCACTTATTATTGGCATCTTTAAAAGCTCTCATTTTTGATGGGTGATGGGGGCGTCCTGGGTGCTCGTTAATGGGTGCAAACTCGAGTGCAGGATGACAGCACATCTCCTCCATGAGCAAGACTTTCTCTTGTCAAACAGATGGGACACAAGTCTTGACTGATGATCTGACTAGACCCGAGGCTGTTTTGGAGTCCAAGACTGTGACACACACGCAGACACACACAAACAAACACACACACACGCTCCTTTTCAACTGGCTCTGTAGATGTAACATTTCTTTATGACTTTACTCAGCGTGTCTGCAGAGGTCACTTGAAAAAACTGCTCCCACAGCAGCCACAAAGTCACACAGGTAGGGCTGAGAGCAGTGACAGAGCATCGGCCACTTGCCCCCCCAAGAGAGACCGAGTCAGACTGAGGGGCTAAAAGAGATGTGTGTGTGTCCATATGGACTTCCTTGTCACAGCCACTCAGCGGGGCAGTCCATCATAGCGCTGTGGGTCAGGGTTAACAGTGTTCTCAGGTCTAAGTGGCAGTAATGAAGTCATAAAGCACTCTGCACATACATGGACCCCAAAGTGATGACACCGCCAGACACAGCAGCTGCTGCCACCAGTTGCTGATCACTGTACGACTGAGCTGATAAGATTCATGCTTCGTGTTTTTTTAGCAACATATGTCTTCTAGTTCTTATTATGCTGATGCAGTAGCTCAAATATTTGTTGTTTCTCCTGTCATTAGCTGTATTATTGTAATTTTTAACACTGCTACTCTTGCCAAACAATGATATAGCAGCTCTGCCCAGCCACAGTGGTGTTGTACAGTACACAAAGTAAGCAGTGCTCTGTAGGGCAGCCACCCACCCACAGCTGGTGGCAAGTCCGATCAATGTCTATTGCCATAATGCTACAATGCTCCACTCTCGGGGTGTCAACAAGTACTTATGAAAGATGGCATCTTGTAGTGCAGTACATTGATCTAGAAAATGGAGATATAGTTGTACAACACCAAATCCAAAACATTTACATATATATGCTAAATCTTAAATTTGATGCAACATGTTCCAAAACAGTTGGGGGAAGGCTGATTTATACTTCTGCGTTGAATCAGCGGCGTACCCTACGCTGGGAGACCGCGTAGCTCCCGTACCTACGCCGTGGCCTACGCACGTAGCTGACGTGCACCTCCTCCAAAATGTAACTCCCCGTAGAGCCGACGCGGACCGCAAGCTCTGTAATTGGTCCGCTCGGCGGCTTTGTCTTTCCCGCATTTACAACACTTCCGGGATCCCGGACATCGGCCGCACATCGGCCGTGTGTTTCATCTCCTCCTCTCTATTCTTCATGTAATCATGTCTGTATGATAAACAGCAACATGTATCAGCTGTAGATTAACATAACACGCTCTGAAACTCTGTGGAAAAGTAAACAGAGATCGTAGCGGGACCGGAAGCAGGCGGCCGGCTATCAGAGAGACCGCACTGCCCTCAGGCGTTTCGGCGGAGAATTGCTGCGCGACACGGACACACCGACACACAAGTATGTGGGGCTCATGTCCGCGTCAGCCCCTGCTGCGTAGGGGAGACGCAGAAGTATAAATCAGCCTTTACCTTTAATCTCTTTGGTTAGTCTGAATTCAAACAGAGTTTAAACAACTGTAGGAGGTAAACAGATAAGTTGAAATAAGTCTACTATCAGCATAAAAGTTTATGAACATGTCATGTAAAATTGCAGCAGTTTTTGAATACTTGAATAATATGTAAAGTCTTGAAATGTTTAAGTTTATAGATACAAGTTTGCTAATTTATGCCATAAATCTCATGGTAATAGTCATTGAAAAATTTTTTTTGGAAAATGGACTTGCATTTCTATAGCGCTCTTCTAGTCTTTCTGTCTACTCAAAGTGCTTTTACACTAGAGGCTGACATGGCTGTACAGGAGCGGGAGTGGGACGGGACAGGATTTTTTTTATTTTACTCTAGCCCAGGATTGGGACAGGACAAGATTTTTTTCTGTGGGAGTGGGAGTAGGACAGGAGTGAAAATCCACTCCCGTGTCACTCTCTATTTTACACTCCTCGTCACATTAACACTGATGGCAGAGGCTGCTACAGTAAGGGACCAACAGTCTTAAATAATCTCATTCATACACATTCACGCGCTGCAATTTGGGGTTCAGTGTCTTGCCCAAGGACACTTTGGCATGTGACTGCACTAGCTGGATTCGAACCGCCAACCCTCTGATTGATAGACGACCAACTCTACCCACTGAGCCACAGCCGTCCGTTTTGTTACACTGTTACATTAAAGCATCTTCAAGCAGCACTGAAAAAGTGGCTCAGAGGTACAGTGGGTAACCCTTAAATTGGCAGGTCAGTCACTGAGGTGACGACTCCAGACACATAACCTACAGTGTATTAATGTGACTTGCTTATAAGTGTAACTGTCGCTCTTGCATGGCACTTAATTAATGTGTAACCGGGTGTGTCTGAAAGTGTGAATGTTGACATATTGTGCCAAGTGCCTTTGGTGGTCAGAGGACCAGAAAGGTGCTGGACAAGTGATGGGCCTGCTGTGAAAATCCCTGTTTACCCCCCTCCAGCTTTACACCTTGTCTTTAAATTAGACCTTTAGTCAGTCAGAAAGAAGATTAAAGTTTGGAAGAGGGCTGAATCACATTTTTAACTAAATCCATTTATAAACAACTAATCACGATGTACAAATTTGGACCTGATGATTTGTAGTCTTTTGGCTTGATTTACTCATCATGCTTCGTGATTAGTAATTTACAAACCTGGGATGTTTAACTAATGAAGTTTATAATGATTTATCTGCTATGAACTGCCCAGAAGAGGATGCTTTTTACACCTCTGCAGCATATAAAGCATTTAAAAATTAAGTGACTTATTAACCCAGCTAGCATGAAAGGAAAACATAATATAATGTATGAGTCAAATAATCTAAGAGTGTTTATTTGAAGGGTTATGTGATATATTGTGTAAATATTGGGTTGACTTTTATTCAGCACAAGTTCAATGTTATCAGTATCTGTCTCTTTGCATTCCTATGTGTTTCCACGCTGTGAAGATCCTAAAATCCTTCACACCAGCTTGCCTACATGTTCTGACATTAATCCGTATGGAGCTTTACGTTCTTTAAGTCGGTGTGACAAAGCAAAGAAAACGTTTATAATACACCATGTCCTGTATAAAAGGCTTTGGCTGGTTTAGAGTGTATGATGCTGTAAACTGTATGTTGCTGCTGCCAGTGAGGTTTATGTGCGAGTCTGCTCTGTTCCTGCCTCTTGTTGAGTGTATGTGATTAAGGTGGCAGTCAGAGAGCGCAGTTTAAAAATGCCAGTCACACTGCTGCAGGGCACGCGCTGGTAAGTATGCTAGCTGTTGTTGCTACGTTACTAGAGGAAAAAAGCAGTCGGTGGGTGTCACAAAGTTGACAGAGTTAAACTTCAGGAGGTGCATGTTTGCTTGAAGCTTTTTTTAGTTCCAATGCGTTCAGCCTGACAGGGTTTCTTAGCCAGGTAGTGAGTTCAGATATCCCAGAGACATGTTGGAGAGGAGGAGACGATGTTGATAGATTAAATAGTTGGAGTTGTTCTAGAAACATTGATTAAGTCTGACAAAAACAATATTTCTATGATTCAATACCACAAGCATACCTGCCCAGTTTTAGCCTTAAATGAACCATTAGCTCTGGGGATGGAGGTGTCAGTCTGTCTGCATGTCTTGAGTTCAGAAAGATTAAAACAGCTATTTGATGGATTGCTATAACATACTGGCATTCACTCTTGGTGCCCAGAAGATCAACCCTTCTTAGGTTATTACCTAAAATCTCCCTAAAAGTACCTGCAGGGCCAACCATCCCAGATCCCCAAAAACGTCTCACCATCTCTGAAATGGGTTAGTAAAAACCTTGGTACATTCATGGTCCCCAGTTTATATGTACTGTAAAAACTCTGCTCATCATTTCAGCAAAATCTGTATGCTTCAATAAATATTGTTGTTATTTCCCATCAACCTTGGCTGTTCTTATCATTTATCACGCGGCTTTCTCATTGATCTTCAGGGTGCGAGATGCTTGATTCTGATTGGTTATAACATGAGCAACACTAGAGGTAAACTGATCACACGTCATGTCAAATCAATCTGCAGAAAAGAGTTCCGACACATTTAGCTTCTGCTTGTTGACACCATAGACTGTAAGGTGAGGTAAAAGCCGTTAAGCTAAGGATATTTTCATATTGGATCCTGTGCAGCAACATTTTCAACAAGCGCAGCAGGTGAGAGAAACTTTAGGTTAACGATCTCTACAAAGAAACTTAAACCATGAGCGGTGGTGATGATAATTATAACCTTTATTTAACCAGGAAATGCTCATTGAGATTTAAAATCTCTTTTCCAAGAGCGTCCTGGCCAAGATAGGCAGCAGACCAGTTACAGAGTCACAATTTTACAATAGACATAATAGCAGACGCATACAGCATTCCAGGTCAAGGGAGCAGCAAACCTGAAGGCCTTTTTTCCAAGTTCAGTCCTGACCCTCGGATGATGGCAGCAGGGTTCAAAGTTGTGATATTTGCCTCGTTTATTTTTAAATGTGTGTGAACGGCAGAGCTCAGAGAAGAAGGAGAGCTGAATGAGGACAGTTTCATGTTAAATCGATCACAACAGGCAGATAAGAATCCATCACTGAGGAACACTGGGATTACTTTTTAGAAACTGTATATATAAATCGTTTTAAATCAATAAAATAATCTTTGAATCAAAGTTTTTTTGCCAACGTGTCCTTCTACAGTTAGTAGCCGTGTAGTAAGCGGGATAATGTATGGTTAGCAGGTGGTTATGGGAAATAGAATCACCTGCTAACCATACATTATCTATTACTCGATCAACAAATATGATGATAAACATGGTAAAGTTACTCATCATTATGAACAGGCACATTCATGTTCTAATATTTCTCTCTGCATAAAGGAACAATTCACATCAATGTGGTCCAGATTCAGCTCGCTCTGTAAACCTGCAGCTTGTTTTCACTGCATGTCCTTGTCCGCTGTTGTTGGGCATCCCACAATGTTACAGTAATGATACAGTATGAATACAGTTATTTTTATGGGGAATAAAAATTTACAACTTGATGGGGGACACTCTAATTGATTACAGTACTTAATTTCACTGAAGTGATACTCTGAAGGACAAGATGGCCCTGGCTAAGTGCCGTTAGCTCTCACGGATCCGTGCCAAAGTACAGTCACACAGAGCTGTTGGTGTTAACTCTTTACAGAGAAACTATTTATGTTTTTATCACAAAGTTGACCAATCAGGACAACAAACTTCAGAGGGAAGTTGCTCTTTGGTTGAACTTTTAACCCCAGGCTTATCATGATTTAGATCGACTCGTTTGCTAATGAAAGAGGATGTGCAGGGAGGTGCTGCTAGGTAACTTAATAACAAATCCACACCCGACTCTAGGACATTTACAGTGCATTATTCAGTTAGCTGGGAGTGCGGATGGGTGGAGGGGTGAAGCCTGATTTCTGCAGCCATCAACATCCTCATCAACAATTATTTCTTTTACATGAGCCTCTTAATGGATGCCCTCTAGAGCCATATCTTCATAATACATCATATTGTGTAATATGTGTGCGTAATGTGTGCGTGTATCTGTCTTTGTGTCTTTGAGAGAGGAAAGAAAGAAGACGAGATACAGAGAGAGACAGATCAGATATGAGCTGGACAGACGGCGGAAGAGCTGAGATGGAAGACTGATGTTATCGCTGCAGTGATGTTACACTGAGAAGATTACAATTTGAATCCTGGCTGCAGTCCAAAGCTTTGAAATTAAGGGCACAGACATGATGTTGGTAAAGTTAAATGATTTAATATGTCGTAGAAAGAGGCACAAAGAAAAACATTCAACCTCTGATGTTTTAAAAAGCTCTTTCGTCTGGGTTAATGATGCTATTGTTCACAATACAATGAAGCAGCTCATTATAAGTGGAGCTGCTGAAATGTAATGCGTCTTTCAAGGAACTCAAATGGAATATATATCCCCTCCTGTGCTGGATTGCAGCAGACTGGGTTTCTAATGTGGAGATCACCAGTAGCCTGTCTGCTCCATCTGCTCCCTGAGATGATTGACAGCTCATATGTGGGGCCATGTGCAGTGATCCTCCAAAAAACAAGAAATAATAAACACCATAGACCGGATTGCTGGGATCATTATGTGTGAGCTCTGCAGGCAGACTTAACCAGGCTGTACACTCTCCATTTTTATTTCCACATTAAACTTCGGTCACCTCTGTTCATCTTCAGTCTCTGCAAAACGATAATGTTACACTTTAGGACATTTGAGCGTGCATAAAAGTTTGCTACACAAGATAATTGGTTGGTCTGAAACTGGAATTCACAGCATATTTCAGAGAATGAAGTTGGAGCAATGACGCTTAGTAATGAAAGTGTTTCTGTCACAAGGGGTAGGAACAACCCATGTGCAGAATAGTGAAGATTTAATAACCAAAACAAAGAAAACCTTGAAATGCAATGTCTGTATAAAACACTAAAAGGGCACAGAAAAACACAAGGACGTTAGGAAGGTATGACAATCTGACAAAGACAGGAGGAAACACAGAGGCTGTTTTTGAAACTGCCTACTATACTAGCAGTATGTGCTGATTTGGCCAAAATTCAGTATGTAGTATGAAGTATGTGAAAAAGAGCAAAATCTGCAGTCTGCCAAAACTCCCCGGATGTCATACTGATTCTGGAAAATTTCTCAGTATGCATCAGACCAGTCTCCCTCGCGTACTGTTTCCCACAATGCACAGTGCTAACATTACGCTTCTTCTTTTTATTCTTTTTGAGGGTGGCACTCCGTTTTTAGGTGATGTAAAAATCCTTAAAATGACCTCTTAACTTTTTAAATCATGAGTGATGCTAAAGAAGCAGTTTCGCTATCAGCTTGGCCGTTGTTTACTTCCGCTTTTCGAAACCGGAAATCCAGTGACGTCTGGCTCAGCATGCTGCAGAACAGATCGAACAGAACAGTCATACTACAGACTAAATTCAAACGCAGTATGTAGTAGGCTGTACCTCCTGCCTACTACATTCGTAGGTAGTATGTAGCAGGCCTTTTCGAAAACAGCCAGAGACTATGAACACACTGGGTAACGAGTTAGGAGACACAGGTGAGAACAGCAAGGCACAGTTGTAGACAATCACACAGGAGGGAAAACACAGGAAGTGAAACTAGACTTAACACAAACTGGAACAACATTCTACAAAATAAAACACTGAAAGCCAATAAATAACAAGACCACAGGAAATCACACAGGGAGTACAGAGACTCAAGGTTAAAGACAAAAGTAGTAAGAGTACCAAAGAGTAACAACAGTAAGACACCTGTAAGAGAGACACAAACACAAGGCTGCAAAAAACTACAAAATAGAATACTAAACAAGGACCACAAGAACACAGAAAAGTTCTCAATGTGAGATCTCCCTGCGCAGACAACATGGTTGGAGGCCCACGGCGCTCTCAGGGCCCGATCTACTAAAGGTTTGCGTGTATAAAAACACGTGCAAACTTGATAGCGCGCGCAAAGCAGATTTACTAACCTGGAGCACCGAGGATTGCGTCTTTTAAATGAGCAAAATAGCACTCGCAAATCATTTAGCGTGTTTGTCTTCATGAATATGCAGAATACATGTAGATCATCAGAACGCGCAAAATACTGGGAGGAGGAGATGCAAATGTAATCATTTAGCACACGCAATGTGATCTATCAAACCTGAAGCAGATAGCGCGCGCTGTATTTGCGTCTATATTTAGCACGTTTGAAAGGCAGGTGCAAACTAGCACAGCGTTACGCACACTTGGCTGCGGTCACTGTAAAGCTCATCATAACATCGCTTCACAACATGCCCGCAAAAGCTGGGCTTACAAGCATTACTAAATGTTTTAGTCAATCAAACCAAGAGTACAAAATAATAATAATAAAACAACACAAATTCAAAGCAGTTCAGCACCACGGATAGCGACCGCATCATTCTGACACCCATTTTAACTTTTTCATAGAATAAGAGCACAGTAGACCACTGTATCAACAGCTATACAGTTTAGTCAAATTGGCACAGCGGCCCACATGCTCACATACAAACAAAAAAACAATATGAAGTACTCGGCCTACTCACCACTGTTTGGACGAGCCTTAAGCTCCGCGGACTTGTCCACGATGCACTGTATGTCCATTTTCTTTGATCTGTCATTCTCAATAGATAACATGACATGTCCACTCAGTCTCTCCTGTCCCATCGTGCTCATCAAGGGGTTTTTAGTTAGTTTTAATTTGGAGAATGAGCGCTCACTGAGCTGCGCCAGGCAGCTCTGCCTAACTCCTCATCTCGTGCTTGCAGCAGTGTGTTGGGGCGAATTGACTCAAACATGTTCCCAGTTCCATTTAAGCTGGTGAATCTTTGGGACAGTTGCTGGATGATGATTTCAGGCATTGAAAACGTTCACCCGAAAGTTGCTCCCTGGGACAGTGAGGCGACTGTCTTCATCCAAGTGACGCCTAACTTTTCTAGAGCAAGAGTGGCAGACTAAGCCTCATCAAATCGCTCTCTAAACTCCATCAAAACACTGATTGCGTTTTGGAGAAGAGTAGATGCGTTTATTTCATCGGCAGATCTTCTGTTTTTTCTCACATCATTCACCTTTTCACAGATGGCCTCCCACATCGCGTTTCTAACGCTGAGATGTCTCTGCTGGAGTTCACCGATGTGTTTATTTCCCTCCTCCACTAAAACCTCCAACTCCATGTCTTCAAACTTCATTTATCGCTTAAGGCCACTCTGTTCTCTAAAACTCTACATGGTGACAGCCGATAGCACACGCAAAATCCTCATTAAAATAGGGCGGTCCGCACCACTTTTGCACTCGTTATCATTTGCGCACGCAGTCTTAGTAGATCACCCGCAACACGCCCAGAAATAGCACGTGCAAAATTATTATTTGCACACGCAAATTAGCGCTCGTAATTTGGGATCTTAGTAGATCAGGCCCTCAGTGCTATCCCGGTCTGCCCAGACAGTCTGTACTAGTCAGTACTACTGCTGTGGATGTGCTTGGAATTTCAACAAGCTTTTTTTTATTATTATTCCTGCTCCCACCTTCATTCTTTACACAAAGAAAGTGTAAAAGCAACTCAGAGAAAATAAAAATGAAGATAAACTGAGGAAAACGAAAGCAATAAGTGCAAGAAGAAAAATATTTCATTTGGAGTACAGACAGAGAAGAGGCCGTTCTTTCTTTTTAAAGTAAAATACATAATAATGCACCTTTGTGGTGAAAGACTTTGTTTTCATTAGAAAAATTTAAGACTAACAAATAAAAAAAAACAGTAAACAGGTAGGGAGCTGATGGCATGCCAATAATGTAATGATGACTGCTGTAAGACATTTCTTGAAATGTAGTATTTTTGTCAAATCATGCAGTTAGCTTTTTAAAACTGTAAGGGTGATTTTGAATAAAATGGAGAATGAATAAATAAATAAATAAATAAATAAACAATCATCAGAGCAACTGGATAACTGACAGTTCAAAACTGAAGAAGAAAGACAACATGCAAAAAATAAGGAAATGTAAAAACGAAAAACTTAAATCTTGACGTCATCTGAATGTTATGATGTGCCTAAAACTTGCCTAAAAACACTGGGGCGATTGAGCTCCACCCAATCTCTGGAGTAGCTTGCCACTTCAGATATGATCAACCGATACTATTACATGTTCTTTGGCCTACTCCTCGAAATGAGAACTGGATTTTAATGCTGGATTGTACTATTTTTTATTACCCGGCTTTCTTACAGATCTTCCGGTTCTGTAAGAAGCTTGATTCTGATTGGTCAAAACCCCTTGACAACCCCAGGACAGGGGTTATTAACATTCACTGACATGAGCAACACCAGAGGCAAACTGATCACATGTCATGTCAAATCAATCTGCGGAAAAGGGTTCTGGCATATTTAGCTTCTGTTTGTTGACACCACAGACCGTAAGGTGAGGGGAAATCATATTGGTAAGCAATGTGGCTAAAACGTTAGTTTCGGTTAGCATGCTAAATCGTCAGGCTACGGACGTTTACATTTGGGATCCTGTCCAACAATATTAGCAACGGCAGTGGAGCAGGTGAGAGCCACTTTACCGGTTTCTACAAAGAAACTTAAACCATGAGCGGTGGTGATGATAGCAGCAGGGTTCAAAGTTGTGACATTTGCCTCATTTATTTTTAAAGGTGTGTGAACCGCAGAGCTCAGAGAAGGAGAGCTGAATGAGGACAGTTTCATGTTAAATCGACCGCAACAGGCAGATAACGCTAACTGATGTGGAATCACTGGGACTATTCTTTAAAAACTGTATACATAAATCACTTTAAATCAATACAATAATCTTTTAATCAACGTTTTTTGACAGCGTGTTTGTATTTTAAGTTAGTAGCCGGGTAATAAGCTGGATAATGAATCCTGACAGGGTTCTTTTTCCCATAACAACCTGCTAACCATACATTATCCCTTACATAGAGTGGTCTAGACCTGCTCTGTTTATAAAAGCATCTTGAGATAACATTTGTTGTGATTTGGAGCTATATGAATAAAGACTGATGGATTGATATTGTTTCTTCTTGTACTTTATACCTAGTAAAGCACTTTGGCCAACACTGGTTGTTTTAAATGTGCTATATAAATAAAGTTGACTTCAATTGTAACGTTTTGGTGCGTTGAAGTGAGACAGTAAAAGGGTTTACACAAAACATTGTTCTGCATACTATATACACCTTGTGACTTGTCTGTATTTCCTCAGTCCTGCAGCAGAAGCGTGTCCCGCAGCTGTGACCTCCTCTCAGCGGAGAGAAGATGTTTGTTGGGGGACCGTGTGAATCCTCATCACACAGACAACATAGGGTTTCCAGATAAGATGTACTATTGGCCTGAAGGCGGAGTGGAGGCCTCCTGTGGGGCAAACTCTCAGCCCACTAAAGACTCAAAGTTGGCTCTCTGCAGGCTGTTCCAGTGAAATGTATTCAGTTTCATCTCCTGGCACTCGCTCCACACCGGCCACAAATGGATTTGTGTAGTAAAAATTACAAAATTAAATTTCTGAGTTTCAGGGTCACCTTATATGTTTGGCTCTGATAGTGTTGTGCTTTAAGGAAAGTACAGGTAGCGCATATATTTGCTGCTGATTGATATTGTAGAGAGTACCAGAGTTTGTATATATCATTTGTTTGTCCATAAATTCAGTTTTGGTTGGATGGCTTTCTCCATTTGCATCTCCTGCAGATTCACAGTCGGCTGCAAAATGGTGTTTTTATTCAAAGCTCAGTAACGACTTTCTACTCCACAAATCATTAAGCCTCCTCTCACATCTCATCAGGGACGTCACATGTTGAAGTTCACAGCAATGCTCGCAGTTTCTGCTGTTCTTTGCATTATTTACAATCTGAGAAATGCTCTTTCACACATGAGGTGCATCTTGTAAAGCTGAGTCATGACATCTGCGTGTTACCTCTTCTAGCTTTCTTACTGGGAGAGGTTGTAAATGGAGGTTTCAAACAGCTGCATTATATGGAAGAGTCTCTGAAAAGTGACAGGCCATGTTGGTGTGATATATTCTATGTAGATGTGTGGATTTAAGATGATCAAACTCTCAAACTTGGCCATGTTTGAAAGAAGTGTTTGTATTGGAGGTAGGCTCGGACATGAATGTGTTTCAAGAGTTTAAAGGAAATGGAAATTCAACAAAAAGGGCTCACCTGGCTAGAAGTCAATATTAAACCTCATCTGACCTGAAAGATGGTGCAGAGAGGGAGTCAAACATTAGCATGTGCCTCCATAATGCTTAATTTTAAAATACATTATATGGTAGCCTCTGATTTGGGAATCACAGGTTTGTTCACTCTGGCAGGATCAAAGATTTCACAAAGAATATGTGTCATAAAACATCTGTCCACTCAATTCTTTGTAAATGTTGTGATCCTTATTTAGATTTCTTTGCAAATCTTCATTCAGGTGTGACTTCCATAACAACCTTCACAGTGACATTCAGGTTTTAGAAGACCTGTTTTTTTAATGAAAGAGGACAACTATGTGTTAGAAAGGCAGAAATCAGACCCTTTAAACAACCAATGAGCATTGTTGTGCCAATTCACACAGAAAATAAAATAGTTCAACGTTCATTTAAATTTATTTTAACTTTTCACGCTCATTTTCTTTAGCTGCATCTATATTCTTTTTCAGTAGAGCCTCCTATACTTCAGTCTCCAGCCCTTGATCAGTGACATTTACTAAACCATATACCATAACTCCTGTATTCTACTATAAAATTATAGACATGTTTTAAGTGTAAAAGACAAGAGAATCTGCAGCTATGAAAACGTAGAAAATCAAATCTAATACGGGACTTCCACCAGATCCGTGTCCAGTCCGTCTCTGATCCGCTGCGGTCCGGCTCCGTGTTTTCTCGTTCGTCAACACCCACCGGTTGTGTTTTCAGAGTGTAGCAAAGAGCAGGTCCGTCGGACAGCTGGAGTCATGTGACTGAGGTTTTCCTGCGGTAATCACTGAATCAAGGATTCTCCTCCTGCTCTCCTCATCCATGTTGTCTTTATGGTCCTCTGAAAACCTCTGACCTGTTGACTCCAGGCCTGGCTCTGCTCATCATGACGGTTTGTTGTTGTAGTTAAGTGAAATACGATCTGGTGAGTGTTTTATTCTGAAAATTAACCGGATGTTTTCATTTTGTTTTGGTGCCTGACTTCCTGTCCCGCTCCATCTGCTCTGTTGAGATTGATGCGTCGTTCTCCGGCATCCAACGGAACGCACGCAGCCGGAAGGCAACAGAGTGGATCCAGTGGAAGACGGACCGGACACGGATCTGGTGGAATTTGACCGTAGCTCTCCAACCTGTTAGCTTAAGGACCCGACTTTTATTGCCCCAATACACAGGGACAGTCCCCTGAAATAAAAGAGCTGAGGGAAAAGAAACACTTCACAAACAAACACTAAAGTAAACAATCCTCCTTCTTAAAAGCTACACCTCTCTAAATCCCAGACCAGTCCGTTGGGGTCTGTCCTGATTCGTTCATAAAACTGAACAGCTGGCTTCACAGGTACAGCTAACTACATCTGGATTACTAAACCCATAAACCACACTGAATGCCTGTTGGGTGCTGTAAACCTGAATTCGGCTACAACACAGCACTCTGCAACTCTCTACAACTCTGGATACCTCTCGGATGCTGCCGGAGTGTGAGCAAACTTTCTCTGCCTCCAGAGTGAATTAAGTTTCCGTTCCTGAGCTGAAAACTGAGCGGTTCAGTTCATGGTTATCCAAAATATGAGCGCGTTCAATGAATGCACAACACTGCCAATGGGTAACCTGAAACAGACATTAAGCTCATGCTTCCCTCTGAAAATATGGGGCTTTGTGTTTCAGATTTTAGGATGAAAATACTTTGTGACATAATTTAAACCTTTTCATGAGGATGCTTTGAAATAAGAGGCAGTTCTCTAACAAGTCAATAATGTGCTCACAATATGTACTCCCCTAGAGCCATGAGGATATCAGTTATTAGAGTTTTTAACCAGCCAGTGCTAATGTAGCTCCTTTTGAGACAGCCGCAGGCCTTAAACAGAGACAGCTACATCACAGTGTCCACTGAATCAACTGCAGCTCCGCTCTAACTGTCTAAAACAGAACAAACTTCAGAGTAAAACTGCCTCTGTGAAAAGGGCTCCTGGGACTGCTCTCCTTCATCACAAATGATCAGCTCAAGCTCAGGCTAGCCAAGTAGGCTGCAACATGCCAGCTTACAAGTCTTCATTTGCAGGCTTGGAAGAACTGAAGGCAGTTTCTCTGTCAGGCAAAAGTGCAGCGGGGAATTGTACTCACATGACCTGCAGCTGCAGCCGAGCCAGAGTGAACAAACACACACAGAGAGATTCATGAACAGCCACAGCAACATTTACTCTGGGCTCCATGCAGCCACAAGTTCAGACTGACCAAACAGGAGCATGATGTTGTGGATATTATGCGTGGAGAAGAAGAAATTTACTATTTCTCTTTTAAATGGCTTATAAAAACGACGACAAAAACAACACCAGGCTTTTAAAACCTGCTTTTTGTTAATGTCACACTGCATTAAGAATCAATTTATAAATGAAAGAGGAGGTATCAAGGATTATTTTTACCGGATTATGAGGCGTATTATACCTAACAACTGTGGAGATAATGCTGCTATTGTTCACATCGTATAAATCCACATTGTTTATCTTATTTATTGTTAACCTAGCTGAGTCAAGCTCCACATTTGCACATCAACGGCTAGAAGCTATGTTATGTAATTTTATTTTCTGCTTTAGGGAAGAGCTGCTCAGATTCAAAACACTCACTGAGCTATACCCAAAGTACAATTTTTACATATTTCTCTTCATATCTGTAGACTTTAATTGCTTTTATAATATCTACTAATGATTCATAGTACTATAAAATAAAGTCTGTTTATCAGATTTGTTGACCGTTTAGAACCAAGTAAGGGGTAATATATGGATTCTATTTCCCATAACGACCTTTCTTTATTATCCAGCTACTGACGAAAGATACAAACACGTTGGCAAAAAACACTAATTAAAAGATTATTTTATTGATTTTAAATGACTTATGTATACAGTTTTTAAAAAATAGTTCCAGTGATTCCATGGCCGTTATCGTTCCATGGCGATGGATTCTTATCTGCCTGTTTCGGTCAATTTAACATGAAACTGTCCTCTTTCAGCTCTCCATCTTCTCTGAGCTCTGCGGTTCACTCACCTTTAAAAATAAACAAATGTCACAACTTTGAACCCTGCTGCTATCATCACCACCGCTCGTGGTTACTAATATTGCTGGACAGGATTTGAATATGTAAATGTCTGTGTTCTTTAGCCTGGTTTTGAGAAACTAACGGTTTTACCTCAACTTACGGTCTATGGTGTCAACAAGCAGAAGCTAAATGTGCCAGAACTGTTTTCCACGGATTGTTTTGACATGACTTGTGATCAGTTTGCCTTTGCCCCTGCTCATGTTAGTGAAAGTTAATAACCATCGTCAAGGGGATCTGACCAGGGGTGCAGCTCGCTTGGCTGGAAGTGAAGCTTCCACAAAAACTCCTCTCCCTGGTGGCTGACTGCAGTATAGGTCAAAAACTCTGTCTCCCCCATTCATTTGAATGGGGCTGCAGTCAAACTTAAAAAAATAAATACACGTTGTATGAACGTTTCTCACATCCGTATGCTGTGGTGATATGTTATTTGACTGTTTTGTGTTTAAGGACTCTTTTTTTTCTGAAAAGTTTTTTTTTCGTTAGTTATTAGAGTTTAAAAAACGGGGTTTTATTTCTGGGTTTTCTTTGATTGACAGTTGCCGTAGAGGGAAACTCCATAGGATCTTGTGACGTTACGCAGTAGGGCGGAGCTCGTTACTGTGGCAACACAGAAATTACTGTGGCAACATAGAAATTCTCTACTGCGCAGACTCTGGCTGCAGAAAAATGTGCAAGATGGCAGCGTTCTGGAACGGGATATTTTGGCTTCAAAACCGCTCAATGGGAAAAGGCAGAGCAACGCTGGTCATTTTATTTACAGTCTATGGTTTTGACCAATAAGAATCAAGCATCTAACACAGTGGGGGGATGAGTAAGATAGCAAGGTAATGCATGTAGATCATTACAAGACATATTTTGGACTGCTATAGCTAACTATCAAAGAAATGTATCAAAATATTAACTTGTTTTCGTTAAAGAAAAGAAAATGAATTCAACATATTGTGTGGAAATGAATCAATAGTTCAATTAAAGTGAAACTGTCTAAAAGCTGTCATGCATGCAGGCTAATTGTTTGTTTTCATACTGCGTTCGGAGCATCTCTTCCTGTATGTCATGCAGTCCATCATCACCTAATGAGAGTTTTTTTTTACCTCTTTCTAAGAATGCATCTTTCTCTGCTGCTCTTCAGCATCTCTGTGTGAGTCAGAGTGACTCTTCAGTGGGGTCCACTCAACCGTAGCCTGCCTCGTCGCACACACAGCAAACCTCCGGATCCTCCTCATTACTGACAACAGATCACCGTTCTTACAGAAACTCACTTTGATGGCTCTGCCTGCAGACTGTTTCGATGTTTTGCCTGGATAAACACACCTGCCAGTCAAGAGTATTAGGTTATGAGTCTGTCATGGGCCTGTGGTGTTACGGCCCTCTTGAGACGTCAAGCAGCAGCTTTCACATGTGCTGAAACAAAACACATGGTGCTCTGTGTTTAGTCACTGTGGCAACAAACTGGAAAACTTATGAGTGTTTGTTTTGCCCAAGGTTTCCCTCGTTGCCCAATCCCAGCAGTGGTCATCCATCTCTCTCTGGATAGAAACATTTTGTTTATTTGAAAGAAATTGTTAAAATGGAAAGTGGCCAGTCTTGTGGATGCCCTTCCGCCCCGTAGGGGTTGGCTTGGGTAAGAAAAGGCAACAGAGCGAATGCTTTTGACGTTTCAGCTGAATGAGTTGCCGGGTTACTCAGTCACACTGATGCTTTGGCAAGACTGTAATGAAGTCAGCTGGCATGCATCAGGGGACGATGTGAAAAGGGGCAGTATGGTTTCCTCAGAGAGACGGGAAACAAATAGCAGGTGGAATTTAAAATCTGACCTACAGAGAGGAACATGAAGGGATTCGTCTCACTCATGTGTTATTCACAAATAAGTAAAAAAGACCTCAGAGGGAACCTGCTTTTTCAATTACAATGACTGTGTCTGGCACCATGTGGCCCTGTCGTACTGTGTTAAGGAGAAGTGTGCTGCTGATATGTATCCACTGTGAGAGGCTATACAACCTGTGCACATTCGTTTTTCTCTTTCATGTTCATTTCTGTCTCCTCTATGTTCATGCATGGAGTTTAAATTTCTATGGTCCATCATAGAGCAGCACACAGGAGCTTTGCTATAAAAAAAACCCTTCATGATGTAACCATAGCATGTTTAATGATTGGTGTTCGTGAGACTCTTCTTTCTAAAAAAAACGCACTCACAAACCGCAAAGCTAAAAACATATGGCGTGCGTGTGAATTTTCTTTGTTTCTTTACTTTACTTTACTGAGAGTTTCAGTCAATACAGATAGAAAAGACCTACAAGACTTTAACATTAACAAATAAAGCACATCTAAACATAAGAAGCCAGCCAAAGAACAGTGAGCTGCTGTAGCGTCACAGCTTAGACTCAAAAAACCCAGGCAGCACTGGCTGCCTGCTATACCCTATGACCAATCAGGGGCCAGGGTTGACTACAGGCTTAATTGCCTTCAATTAAGCATGCTGCACTGGCATGATCACATCAAACCCAGAAGAACACCAAAAATAACCAATGTTATTTCACAAATAAATAGCTTTATTAATTGGCTTGATTAAGTCCCTTATGGGAAAGATCCCATCTCTTGTGTATTTTTCTGTAGGGTAGTCTCTATTCACAGATTCCGATAAAAAATCTGTAGATGGGATTTTGGTTTTAGAAAAGTTAAGGTTGGTATACATATCAACTAGCATTTCGGTGAGCTTTGGTCATACACAAGATAACAGTCAGCAAGAGAGGTGCAATGCCTCAGCTGTATTTCAATCCTGAGACCCACTTGCCATCATTTGAGGAAGATTCATCCATAGCTAATTTCTTTAAATATTGGTGATGCACAGAAACCGAATTCATGGCCAGATGTTTTTTACAGTAAGAAGCTGCAAAAAGTTGTCAGGCGCCATCCTTAGGCACTAGCTGGTGGGTTTGGGTGTAAGGGAATCTGAAAGGTAGGCTGTTTTCTAAACCACTTACTATACTAGCAGTATGTATTGTTTGGGCCAAAATTCAGTATGTAGTATGTGAGCAAGACAAAATCTGCAGAATGCAAAAATTACCCGAATGTCATACTGATTTGGGAAAATTTCTCAGTATGCAGCGGACCAGTCTCCTTCGCGTACTATTACCCACAATGCACAGCGCTACTCAGTTTTTAGGTGCATTAACGCCACCTACTGTGTTGGAGATGTACTAGACGTTTAACGGTCCGTTACATTTACAGTGAAGTAGGCGAAAGAAACACAGGTGAATCTTGTAATTTCCAGTAATTACAACATCTCACAGGTAACTGTACATGCCTGTGAAAATTATTAAGTTCCATATAAACCACTTCTTAACTTTTTAAATCACAAGTGATGCTAAAGAGGCAGTTTCACAATCAGCTTGGCCGTTGTTTACTTCCACTTTCTGAAGATGAAAAATCCAACGACGCCTGACAAGCATACTGCAAAACAGATCTAACAGAACAGCTATACGACATTCAAATACAGTATGTAGTATGTGGTACGTACTGAATACTTAATTCAAGGGTAGTGTGTTGCAGGCAGTTTCAAAAACAGCCTTTCGTCCATTTCTTCCTGTCATAACATTCCTTAGCAAACCAAACATGACATTCTGTTAAAATTTAAAGATCGTATGAATTGGCTAAAGTAGAATTATACAAACATCAACAGCCAACACGTCTTTTTTTCCCCCTGCACCAAACACGATGCTGCAAACCATGGTGGAAAGTAAACATGGCGAGGACTCCAGGCATGCAGGGTTAAGCCGGAGCACACACACATGCTGCTGTCACTGTGTCCTAACAGGATGTGACACCACTGTTGGACCCTCACTTGCTGTTAGGTCATGGTGTTAACGTGATGGCGGTTAACACCGGTGAAACGGTGAAAGGGAGGTAGGTGTTGCCTTGTGAGCTGCCTGCTAGAAAATAATGCCAACAAGCTAATTTTATTGTCTCTGTACACACATGAGGAGTAGTGGCTAAAAGCTGTTTCTCTATCTATTCCTTTTTGTTCTTTTTATTCTTTAAAATGTCCACAAAGAACAGAATGGGTGATAACCATAACCGGAAATTGGTTGTGTTGCTGTAAAAAGAGACCCTGAGAGAGATCCAGTTATTTCCAAAGTTTATTGCCTGTGACCAAAGTATCTTTAGATGTGAAATGGTGTCTGACCTGGAGGTTTCAAAGTCTCAGAGCGTGTGGTAGCCTTAAATAATGGTTAGTTGATGCTTTAAAGAAACAACACCGATCTGATGCTGCACTGACTTCTAGACTCTCCAGTGATGACCATCTCTTAACTTTGTGAACGCTGCCTCCGTATAACAACATTACCTGACCTCCTCACTTTGTTTCGCTCTCATTTCTCGTCCAAGTTTATCTGCAGTTCATTCAAGACTGCATCAGTGTGAGTAAGCCATGTTATTCAGACATCCCTCAAAGTTTCAGCCGCTTTAACGATAAATTCACTCTTTTTGTTTGCTCTTCTTCTAGCTCCTCAGAGAAACACTGTCCAGGGACACAGAAAGGGAAATCTATAAAAACACTAACTTAAAAAGACACCCACCAGATGATTCATTCAGAGTGTGAAGCCAATATAAGCTTTGGATAAACTTTGAATTATTAAACTTCAGACAGTCTTGAAAGTTGTGAGCGTATCCCCAGATTTCTTTGGTGTCTTTAAAGACTCACAAAGAGATATATGATTGAGAACATTATTATATAAGACTGTAACAGGAGTCAGATATCCTGTGTGTAATGACAAAAAGCAAATTTAGATTCCACTGAAACGTTAAGAGGAAGAAAAGTGCTCCTACTGTATATCACAGAGGGGACACTTCTATTTTAAACCAGGAAGTGCTGAAATAATGTGGGAAACATGCACCACACTCTTTTGCTTAACACCTTCTGCTTTCTGATGCACTGGAGACATCTCTGCATCCATGTGTTAACATGCACACTTGCTTCCATAGTTACCAAATTATGGTGCATGATTTAAGTGTTAAAACAGATCCGATTTTGACAGTTCAAGATCTCTAGAGTAGGGGTTTGATTTAGAAACTTGTGCTGAAAAACAGACTATCACAAATCCCTGTTTCTGGCTGGCCTTGATTTCACACTACAATTAAAACTGCATTCAAATATGCAGCGATAACAGCATCAGTTTTTATTCATCTGAATCTGTTTTTCCCTCATCTGAGTGTCCACACTCCATAAAGTCAGATAAATCAAACCAAAGAGACATCAAGCCAGAGTTTGTTTGACTCTTATACATTTTATTTAAGTGTAAAATGACCTGCACTGGGTTGCACCAGCTGTTCGTAAGCTCAAACGTAGACTAGTTTACACTGCATCAACGTTTGGGCGTGGCACCAGCTGAGGTAGTTTCAACACAAGCCTAAGTTACATCTTAAATTTTACTCCAAGCTCTGAGTCGTTCTCAAGTTCTCAAATAAAACGACCGTTTGGGATCCTTTAAACAGGGGGGGGCGTCAAACTCATTTCAGTTCAGGGGCCACATACAGCCCAAGTTGATCTTAAGTGGGCCGGACCAGTAAAATCATAACATAATAACCTGTAAATAACGACATTTCAAAATGTTTCCCTTCATTTAGTGCAAAAAAGTACAAGCACATTCTGAAAGTGTTCACATTTAATGAACTATCTTTCTACAAAAACAGCTGTTGTCCACACCAAACACACATGTTACCCATTCACCTGACACACAGAGTGTAATGTTTACTGCAAAAGAACAGATCGATTATAATAATGAAGAAGGTAAAGTTGATTATTGTGGACCCCTCAGCTCCAGCATGAACAGTTTGCTTGCTAGACAGTGTTGTATGCAGGGGTGTAGTGCTAGTGTTAGTAGTTAGTGGATCATCTTATAGTGCTCTAAAAAGTCTTTATGAATCTCAACCGGATAATGCGAACAGCAAGTCATCTATTTTCCCACTTTGAGAAAAAACTCATGGGAAAAAAGCACTGTTCAGGTGCACTCCGCCAGCACTATGATTGTATGCGACCCCCAGAGGATAAATTTGAAATAGTAGTTATTGATATTGAAAAATTGCAGTTAATGTCTTCTCTGTAATTTTTTCACTTTGCAAAGTCACGGGCCAGCTTGGAACCTCTGGCGGACCAGTTTTGGCCCGCGGGCCGCATGTTTGACACCCCTGATTTAAAGGATGAGGAGAAGCAGAGTTTCATCAACATGTTCTTCGTGTTATATTACATGAGTCAAAACGTATCTTAAGTCACACTTTTGTTTCCCATGATCGGAGGTTCTTAGCGTACATCTGCACAATAATATAGTACCGTTATTATACCGTTAATATATGTATGTATATTTTCACCACTCAATGTCATTGTTGTTATTTTACAATATAAGTGAATCATTAACATATCAAAAGTCTTTGTTATATTTTAAATACCTTTATTACCCGGCTCTCTTACTGATCTTCTGGCTGTTTAAGATGCTTGATTCTGATTGGTCAAAACCCCTTGTCAATGGTTATTAACTTTCATTCACATGAGCAACACCAGAGGCAAACTGATCACAGGTAGATCAAGGTGAGGTAAAACCTTTAGTTTCCTTCAGCATCAAAACAATGTGGCTAAAGCACTAGTTTTGCGAACAGAAGGGTGTCTTGTCCGTCACTTAAGTAAAACAACGTAATGGATAATGTATTTAACCACATTATCTTTTGCTTATGTTGCTATTTGTCGATTAAAAGGAGTCATGGCAGTAATGATTAGCAGTTAGCTTATTAGGGGCTAGCGTGAGTTTGCATTTAAACACCCCATTGAGAAACCAAAAGCTTTTTGCTGATTGGCCAAAATGAATGAAAATGTCATGTTTTAAAGGTGAGCTGCTGATCTTTTTTTTTTCAAAGATCTTTTTATTTAGATTTTGACACATTACAAAAAAAAGATCAGTGCAAACAATTCAAGAAAGTGACGTTTTTGTATAAGAAACATATTAAGTAAATGAATAAAATAAAAAAAAAAAAGCCAATATGTGGTAGTAACTTAAAATAAAAGATTGACAAGTACTCAAACAGGAAAATAAAGAATAGTGAAATTACAATACGATGAGTAGGTGAATATCAAAAAATAATAATAATTAAAAAAGATAAAAGAGCAATAGTATAGAAAAAAAAACAAAAAAACAAAAATACATCCATATTTGTCCAGATACACCCATATACATACATACATACATATACAAATACATACATGCATACATACATACATACATTTACATACAAATACATACATACATACATACATACATACATACATACATACATACATACATACATACATACATTGAGCTGCTGATCTGATGGTGATGGAAAACGGTCTTCACTGTGCCTGACACTAAAGCCAGTATTAGAACCAGCAGCAACATGTCACTCAGTTTTTAGGTCGGCCTATATTGGGGTCAGCTGATGAACCAATTAAACTAGAGGATCAAATCAACAAGTAACGCACTTTTACCTCAACCTGTGTATCATATAGGCAGACATGAATCTTAGATGAGGAGCTCATTAGGTGCAGGAGCCCCCACAGCCCTCGTGCGTGTTCCTGACCTCAGCTTTTCTTTTGATTATGCAAAGTTGAAAGTGAATATTTATTATGAGAATGTCATTCTGCAGGCGGTACTTTGAGGAAAGCAGTGGAAAGAATAAAATCCCCCCGAGGGATCAAGTGCTTTTGGACAAAGATTTGGAGCGAGAGTTGCTGCGAACAAGAAGCCCTGAGGGGGTTCAGAGTTGCATAAGTGGAAGCAGAACTAAAGAATAGATCTGTGTTTTTAAATGGATGTAGCCGGTCCAAACTGGAGCCACAATGAAAGTTTATTTAGGGTATGTAATTGGAAGTCTAATAGAAAAGTAATTTCACTGATATGCTGCATCTATAATGACTACAGTGACTTTCATAAACATTTTTATTATCATTTTATATTTTCCTCCTCAGAATTTTCTACATGTATTGTGTAGAACAAAAAACCCAGAGTGCAGGTGGAGTTTTTGGGACTTTTTGTGTTTGCTTGACAAACAATGGCAGCACATAAAGGTGGAATATTTTGTGTGAACAAGCTACTTTAAGGTAATTACTTAGACCTTAGAGTTTTCAAAGATAGAATAATCCTTTATTCGTCCCACAATGGGGAAATTTAAAGTGTTACGGCAGCAAAGTGGATAGTGCAAACATGTCAACAGAGAGCATATGAAATAGTAAATATAAAATTATTAGTAATTAAAAGTGAAATAGTGTAACTTAAGAAAAATATGTAGAGAAATGTGTGTGTAGCATTGTAAATAACAGAGGTAAAAACATGTGTACAGAACTATTAAGATAAGATAAGATATACTTTTATTGATTCACATTGGAGGAAATTATTTTGTTTCAACAGCTTACAACAAGGAACAGCGACAATGCACTAATAGTGTAAAAATATAATTATATTACAGGAAAAAATTAAATATGAAAAATATGACCCAATTTCCCAGAGACAGAGTTGACAGATTTTTCTGTTACTACAGTGATTTCGGCATTGAATATTTTAAATCTTACAGGTTTAAGCTCAGCAAATACTGAAAATGTTAAATTTAAAGTGTGTTCTATGAGAATACTTTTTTTTTTTTAGAAAAACAATACAATTTTTCATTTTCTTTCTATACTCAAGATGTACCCGCAATTCTGGAATGACTCACACACTATGTACACTTTCTACTTAAAGCTGGGGTTGGCAGTCTCGAAAAACTAGCATGAATTTGAATGTAGCATTTCCTCAGGACTCCGTCTAACCCATAGACTGTATAAAATATGGACGTAGTATCCGTGACGTCACCCATCTGTTCCTGAGAGCTGCTTTGAAGCAAATCGAAGGCGGCAGCCATATTGGTAATGCGGAACTCAACCAGGCAGAGTGTGACGTAGTGTGAGTCTCTTAGCCAATGGCTGTGTGTTCCCGACTGGGAGTAACGTCAGTCATGTCCTTATTTGGGCAAAACTCGTAATCCTAATATCTTCTGAACCGTCACGTTAGAAAAAAATTCACTCCCTGTACAGTGTGTGCCATTAGAGAGATTAGCTCACATGCACGAGCGCCGCTGACTTGCGATATGATGGTGACTGATTCCAAACCGGTCCTCACCAAAACATTATCATAGTGAAAGTTAAAAACACAAACAAACATGGCTGCTGTTAGTACTTACAACTGTCATGCTAGCATTATCCAGTTGTACTGGTGACACGATATCAGGAGAAAAGTTATAACACATGTAATACTGTAACAGCTCTACTGTTTGTTAAACGTGTTCAGTGTAGATGCTCTTAATTCCTACAGTGTTGACAGGCAGTGAAGGCATCAGGAGAGGTGTAGAGTGTGTGAGCTGGAGAGAGGAGAGACAAGAGGAGAAGTTCTTCATTCATTCAAACATTGATTGTTGTTTTGTTGGTTGTCGTGATCACGGCCGACAGTGACCGGTTATTAAAACTCAACGTGTTCACGAATCAGCTCGTCATCCCTACAGCGTCCGGACTGACGCTACAATGAATTTAGATTTTCTGTAGGACTTAGTAAATGTCATTCATTCTTCTGCTTGTCAGAGCCCCGTGGTGAGAGCTTTTAAGACTCTGATCCGGACTACAGTACAGTCCTGAGCAAAGCACCTCATCGGGTCAGAAGGGACAGGCCCAAGGTCGAGCGAGAGGGGCAGTCAGTAGAGTCAGGGGAAGCAGAGGCAGGGGACCGGGAGTGAACGCCGGGGAAATGTACGCGCAGGAGGCGGGCAGAACAGCAGGGCGGGATTTGAATGGTTTAAAATTTTGGCACCCAAAAAAGGCTGATTGGTTGGTGTTTTCCCAGGTTTACTCTGGCTGTAGATAGCAGCTTTTCTTCACTCTTTTTTAAGAACACATTATGTATTGATTGCCATCAGGATATAAAGATCATTTTAACCAGTATAACAAAAAGTGTATCTAAATCTGACTACCAACCCCAGCTTTAAGCATTGAGAAGTTAAGTTATTGCACAGTGAAAATTGCAGAGTGAGCATAGCAACAAGAAAAGACTATAAAGCTGTGTTGCACTTGTTGAGAAGTAAGATGAAGTGAATAATCAGCTAATACTTATAAAAAATGATTGCACATACAGATGATGTAGAGTTGCAGCACTCTTAACAGGGGAAATTTTGCACCTGTGTCCGTTTGGTGGGAGTGTTTACGGACACAGGTGCAATAATCTCCCATGTTAAGAGTGCTGTGACTTAAAGCATTTAAAGCTTGTCACAATTTTATCTGAACATAAGTTTGAATTCATGTAATACCCCCATTACTGCCTGATTCACTACATACCACCCAGCTAAAATGTATTTTAACAACAACTATAAAACATGTATATAAGATCAAGAGGGAATTTTCATTCAGATAAATTTGATAATAACTCAACATCTTCTGACTAGTCAGCTCTGCTCTGTTCTTCTGACTGCAAGACTCAGCAAAACTGAGCTCCCGCCAACAGAGTCATCAGGTGGTTACACCTTAGATAAACAAACTCCTGCTGGGAATTCAAGATTGAGCCGGCTGTCTTCTTTACCTGCCAAACTTCTCACAGCTTCCTCCCTCTGACACTGAATCATGAGGAGTACATAATGTAATCTTCAGACTCTATTTCCAACGTCTCCACGCAAAGCTTCGATACAGCAGCAGCCTTTTAAACAGAGACTTCTTACTCCTTCATTCCCCTTTGGTTTTCAGTATAATTGGTTATCCATGTTCCCTCCCACTGGTCGCCACTCTTCCGGCAGTGCTTCTGTTGTGCCAGTCAAGGGTCACCTCCCGTGGCGGTGGCCCCTTGCACGATGTGCCGACCTACGGCATGAGATGCTCCTCAGGAGGTCTCCAGTGACTAATGGAGCTTATTCTGTGTGTCGTGCCAGGCAACCAACACCAGGGGCTGAGTGAACAGAGCGCAAATAGATAAGCACAGCAGGTGGAGGAGAGGAGGCACATGGAGAGTAGGGGCCACATTTGACAGAGAGATACCAGAGAGGAGAGCTGAATTAGGAGGGAAGCTGTCGGGAAGTGTTTGTGAGAGAACCGGAGAGGCCTGCTGCAGACTCACGTAGTAGGACACAACTCGTCTTGTTTTCACAGTAGTAGCCACTCTATCAGAATAACATTAATTTTAACTAGCTAAGTGCATGGCGAAAGCATCTGTTTACCTTTTCTCTGACAGACAACTTTCATATCTTTTATTTTAGTGTGAAGGTCTGACACAAGGCCGAACACATCACATTAAAACTGCACCTATTGGCCCCTTTTGAAGCAGACTGAGCTCAGTCCAGACACGCAGCAGAGAAGAGTTTGTGCAGCAAACTATGACTCAATAAAAACTACAATTATGTGTACATAATTAATTACGCTATATTTTTTTTATAACTTTCCATGTATTTTTCTACAATACTCCACTTCTTACTTTTCTTTAATAGATCTGTGAGGATTTACTTGACTTAAAAAATGCACACGGTGTGCCCTGTGCACCATGTTTCTCTTGTAAAATTGAGGCCATATAGCTTCTCCCACATTGGACATCATTGAGACTTAATATTAAGTTAAAAAGCGGTGTAATGCGCAGAGCTTCAGCTGTGATTGATAGTTTGGCATCTCTTTCTAATTTTTATGTTTCTTCTGGGGTTGGATTAAACAAAGTGAGGATAAGAGGTATCTGTTTTTGTATGTTCGAACTTTAGGTAGAGCCAAATTAAATAACTCACTGATTACAAAGTGTTAAAAGTTGGCTTTTGATAGATAGATAGAAAGATAGATAGATAGATCTTTATTTGTCCTTAATAAGGAGATTTGTTGTACACCGTCTGTACAGGAATACATGTATGAACACAGTAACCTTTATTTAGAGCAGGGGTTTACAAACTTTTCAGCTGACGACCCCCAAAATATAGGTGCCAACGACTTGCGACCCTCATTGTCCCTCAAAGTGATTTAATGTGGCTTCATTTAGCGGGTCTGGCAAAAATTTGCCACCTACATGCACATGTGTCTGTGTTTCCTGTGCTGTTATGATTTAACCTACTGCTACTGATGCTTTTGATAATTAACAGGTCACTTACCCTGAACTTAGGAGTCATCTGGGAACAAAGAAAGGCAGAAAACTCATTACATTTTCTGTTTTCAAGGTTTTATTTCAAGTTTAACTTGTATTTTTGTCGATATTCTTTTGCTATAATGGGTAAAATGTACTAATTTCAGATAACTTGAAAAAAAGTTATCTGAAATTATAACCCACCCCCATTTGTGTCCTGCGGGGGTCCCGAATCACACTTTGGGAACCCATGATTTAGAGCAGGGGTTCCCAAAGTGTGGGTTAGGACCCCCTGGGGGGTCGTGAGACACAAATGGGGGGGTCATGAGATGTCTTCCAGAATGTTTTTTTTTTTTGAAGTTATCCAAAAATATTAGTTTTTTAAATTTTTATTTTATTTGTTTATATTGTTTCTTATGTTTATCTTCCTTTTTCTTTGTACTGTTAATTTTGATCATTTATTTATTATTATTATTATTATTATTATTATTATTATTATTATATTTTTCTGTATTTTTTGAAATTATTTCATTTTTTTCTTCGTTCTTTGTTGGTTTTGTATTAATTTGTAACTTGTGGTGAGCAAAGAAATACTAAAAAAATGGAATCAAAAAAGTTGAATGTTGAATCTAAAAATAGTACATTTTGCTCATTTATAGTAAAAAAATATCGACAAAAATAGAAGCTAAACTTGAAATAAAACCTTGAAAATAGACAATGCAATGAGTTTGACTCCTTAGTTTAGGGTTAGTGACCTGTTAATTATCAAAAGCATCAGTAGCAGCAGGTTAATTCATTCAATTGCACAGGAAACACAGACACATGCTCATATAGGTAGGGTCATTTTCTGCAGACCAACTAAATGTAGCCACATTAAATCACTTTGAGGGACATTGGGGGTCGTGTGTCTGTGGCACCTATATTTTGGGGGTTGTGGGCTGAAAAGTTTGGGAACTCCTGATTTAGAGGATAGGAAAGTGGATAGAGTAGGAAACTGGGCAGAAAGAGCAGAGAGTGACAGTGATGATGGACCTTGAGTTGGATTTGATCCCAGGGTGCCAACTTCAATAGGACGCACAGATAAACCCCAGAAGTCTGTATTTAATGATGTGCAATAAACAAAATAACATCCACTTTAGTGATGACTGACTCGCCTAAATGAACTTTAGGTCACAAAGGTTGTAAGTCAAGCTGAGGTGAGACTGAATCACAAATGTGTGACAAAAAAACAAACAGTGACTAAAAAAGGCTGTGACGCGTTGGGCAGCTGCTGGGTTGGAGGAAAAATCGCAGTAGGTTTGCAATAAACTTCATTTTATGACATAAAATCATAAACTCTACTAGTGATCTTTGAGCATAGAAAAGTAGTCAGGTGTTTCTTTGCTGCCAATTAAAGAGAAGGTCGTTAAAATCAATAGATTTCAGCTGTGATTTGAGAGCAATACTTACAGCATGGGGTTGAATGAAAAGTCACTGTTACTTTGAGAACAGTCGTGGAGAAAGTCTGACATTTAGAGCTGCAGTTCAGGGGAAGTTGGACTTTTTGTCTCATTTCAATTTCACTGTCAAAACAAAAAACCTCTACTTCTTTTCACCGCTGTATATATTCCCACTAAGCTCACTGACTGTAATCTGTCACTGTAAACATGCACAGTCTTCTTCTGCATTGTTTTTGCATTTTGACTTGAACACCACTGAGAATGAAATGTGAATCTGCTTAAAGTTTTCCCAACAGGATAATTTGCTCTCTTAAACCCGTCGTTATACCTCTCTGCCTCCTAACAGCACATCATCATTATCAGCCTCATTTTGTAAACGGCAGCGAAATTAAGATTAACAGGCGTGGGACTTTGTTTGAGAAAGGCAACAGCGGTTTAATGAAGACTATTCTTCTGATGAGTAGCTCTAATCAGATGTGTTATAAATTCTATAATTACCTCAGGACAGAAACTAACAGCGTGTTGTCAGAGAGACTGTAAGGAGGATGTGGGCAGACAAGAATAACAATTATAAGGAGAATATGGAGACTGCACTGTAGCCTGTAATTGAATAATGAAACTGTCTTTGCATTAAATTAAGTGATCATTAGCAAAATGATTTTAGTGTATAGATATGCCTCTACTCCAGTGTACATAATCGAGTTAGAGCGATGGGAACAGTTCTGCCAGAGTCTCTTGTTTACACTTTGAGCCATAGGAGGTCCACAGTGTGACTCCAAACAAAGCTCAGCGGGTGCTGCATCTGAAAGTATGACACACATTTATTGAACTTTGCATGCCCTAATATTACATCATTATATCCGCTGGGCATGCTCGCTTCGAGGGCAGACAGTAAGTAGCTTCATCAAGCTTGGAGCAGGTCTCGTCTTGAAATATGAGTTTAGCCAAACAAGCTTTTATGCGTCATGTTTTCCAGGCTGTGCTAGAATCAGAATGAAAGTTGACCTCAGCAATAGTTGGAACAAACTCAGCTCAGAACTCCCTTACCATGCCCTTTTTTTTTTAACAAAAAAAAAAAGGTTTTCTCTTTATTCATTCACTTTTTTCACCATCATGAATAAAAAGTCTCCAAGTTGACAACAAATGAAATCACTATAGCTACTGAGCATGCATGTTAACAGATAACTCTTCATGAGAAATTCAACTCACCTTTAAATACAGTGGGGCAAAAAAGTATTTAGTCAGCCACTGATTTTGCAAGTTCTCCCACTTAGAAAGATGAGAGAGGTCTGTAATTTTCATCAGAGGTACACTTCAACTATGAGAGACAAAATGAGAAAAAAAAATCCAGGAAATCACATTGTAGGATTTTTAAAGAATTTATTTGTAAATTATGGTGGAAAATAAGTATTTGGTCAATAACAAAAGTTCAACTCAATACTTTGTAACATTACCTTTGTTGGCAATGACAGAGTTCAAACGTTTCCTGTAAGTCTTCACCAGGTTTGCACACACTGTAGCTGGTATTTTGGCCCATTCCTCCATGCAGATCTCCTCTAGAGCAGTGATGTTTTGGGGCTGTCACTGGGCAACACGGACTTTCAACTCCCTCCAAAATTTTCTATGGGGTTGAGGTCTGGAGACTGGCTAGGCCACTCCAGGACCTTGAAATGCTTTTTAAGGAGCCACTCCTTCGTTGCCCGAGCGGTGTGTTTGGGATCATTGTCATGCTGGAAGACCCAGCCACGTTCCATCTTCAATGCTCTCACTGATGGAAGGAGGTTTTGGCTTAAAATCTCACGATACACGGCCCCGTTCATTCTTCCCTTAACACGGATCAGTCGTCCTGTCCCCTTTGCAGAAAAACAGCCCCAAAGCATGAGGTTTCCACCCCCATGCTTCACAGTAGGTATGGTGTTCTTGGAATGCAACTCAGCATTCTTCTTCCTCCAAACACGACGAGTTGAGTTTTTACCAAAAAGTTCTATTTTGGTTTCATCTGACCACATGATATTCTCCCAATCCTCTTCTGGATCATCCATATGCTCTCTGGCAAACTTCAGACGGGCCTGGACATGTACTGGCTTAAGCAGGGGGACACACCTGGTGCTGCAGGATTTGAGTCCCTCTCGGCGTTGTGTGTTACTGATGGTAGCCTTTGTTACTTTGGTCCCAGCTCTCTGCAGGTCATTCATCAGGTCCCTCCGTGTAGTTCTGGGATTTTTCTCACCGTTCTCATGATCATTTTGACCCCACGGGATGAGATCTTGCGTGGGGCCCCAGAGATTATCAATGGTCTTGTATGTCTTCCATTTTCTTACAATTGCTCCCACAGTTGATTTATTCACACCAACCAGCTTGCCTATTGTAGATTCCCTCTTCCCAGCCTGGTGCATGTCCAGAATTTCCTTCCTGGTGTCCTTGGACAGCTCTTTGGTCTTGGCCATGGTTGAGTTTGCAGTCTGACTGTTTGAGGCTGTGGACAGGTGTCTTTATACAGATAACGAGTTCAAACAGGTGCCATTAATACAGGTAACGAGTGGAGGACAGAAGAGCTTCTTAAAGAAGAAGTTACAGGTCTGTGAGAGCCAGAAATCTTGCTTGTTTGTGGGTAACCAAATACTTATTTTCCACCATAATTTACAAATAAATTCTTTAAAAATCCTACAATGTGATTTCCTGTGATTTTTTTTCTCATTTTGTCTCTCATAGTTGAAGTGTACCTTTGATGAAAATTACAGACCTCTCTCATCTTTCTAAGTGGGAGAACTTGCTAATCAGTGGCTGACTAAATACTTTTTTGCCCCACTGTATATAGCACCATTCACACAAACAAGCATGAAGCTCAAAGTGCATCACAAAAGAACAGGCAGACAGAAAACATAGAGATGGGTAAAATAATAAAATAATCATAATAAATACTTAGAAATAAAATTAAATAAAAGGGGAGCCATTGGCCTAGCGGTCTAAGCTCGCACCCCATATACAGAGGCTTTGACCCTCGTCACAGGGGTCGCAGGTTCGTTTCCAGCCTCGACCATTTGCTGCATGTCCTCCCCCACTCTCCATGTTTCCTGTCTCTCTTCAGCTGTCCCATCTGATTCAAAGTTCAGAGTCTTCTTTATTGTCAAATAAACTGCAGTATGCACTAGACATACCAGGGTTCCCACTCTTTTCCAGAGATCATTTTCCAGGACATTTCCAGGACATTTTCATTGATGATCAAGCTGGTATGACAGTCTAAATTTAGTTCCTAATTTAGTTCCTAAATAGTCTAATATGTTCCTCTCAGTGGAAGTCTACAATGAAAGACATGTCGTCTATGGCTATCAATGAAATCATCTCTTACATACTTAAAAAATTATGGCAAATTGATGACAAAAATGGCCACAAATTTTTCTCAACTCAACTCAAACTCAAAATATACCTGCTTAATCATGATATTCATCCTGCTAAGTGGTCGATATAAAACAAAGCAAATGTCACGTTTTTTTATTTGAGTTAACGTAAACTCTGTAAAAATCGCACCGGTGTAAAGACACACTCTGTATTTGAAGATCTCTCAGATATTTAAAAAATGTAAACTGTCTTCCTGCATGGCGATGTCTATTATGATCAGGGATGTCTACAACGTAGAGTTTCTATGCAGCTGTGTCGCTCTTTTTGTTCCGTTTGTTTTTACTATCGGCTCTCTCTTGATGCGAGCCGGTTCCCAGTTTTTTACTTTCACTGCTTAGCTCTCACAGTGCTCAGCCCCAGCTCTGCTCACAGCAGCTCATTGGTCAGCATGGCGGCCATGCGGCCAATCACATGTGAGGATATAGGATAAAGGTGATGGAGGGGAGGCTGTGTATCCTGGCTTCATCTGTTCCTTCAGAGAGAGTCTTCTTGAAGACCGGGCAAATACTCACTGAGAGGAGAAATCGGATCAGCCCATCCAAGCTGAGGCATCTGATTTTTCTCAATGCCAACCTGAGGACATTAATAATGTTTGCTTGAGTTTGGTTCTGGTTCTGGTTCTGTTTGCTCGTGTTTGGTTCTGGTTATGTTTGCTTGAGTTGGTTCTGGTTCTGTTTGCTTGAGTTTGGTTCTGGTTTTGGTTCAGTTTGCTTGAGTTCGGTTCTGGTTCTGTTCTGGTTCTGTTCTGGTATGGTTCTGGTTCGGTTCTGTTCTGGTTTGATTCTAGTTCAAGGCTGGTTCGGTTCTGGTTCGGTTCTGGTATGGTTCTGGTTCAGTTCTGGTACGGTTCTGTTTCGGTTCTGGTTCGGTTCTGGTTCGGTTCAAGTCTGGTTCGGTTCTGGTTCGGTTCTGGTACGGTTCGGTTCTGGTTCGGTTCTGGTACGGTTCGGTTCTGGTTCGGTTCTGGTTCGGTTCGATTCCGGTTCGGTTGTGGTTAAGTTCTGGTTCGGTTCTGGTTCGGTTCTGGTTCGGTTCTGGTAGGGTTCTGGTTCGGTTCTGGTTCGATTGTGGTTAAGTTCTGGTTCGGTTCTGGTTCGATTCTGGTTCGGTTCTGGTTGAGTTTGATTCTGGTTCTGTTTGCATGAGTTTGGTTCCGGCTCTGTATGCTTAAGTTTAGTTCTGGTTCTAAACCTAACCCTAATCCTAACCCTAATCTGAACCCTAACCCTAATCACAACCCTAACCCTAAACACAACCCTAACCCTAACCCTAATCCTAACCCTAACCCTCAGCACAACCCTAACCCCAACCCTAACCTTAATCACAACCCTAACCCTAACCCTAATAACAACCCTAACCCTAACCCTAACCCTAATCACAACCCTAACCCTAAACACAACCCTAACCCTAAACACAACCCTAACCCTAACCCTAATCACAACCCTAACCCTAACTCCAAACCTAATCACAACCCTAACCCTAATAACAACCCTAACCCTAAACACAACCCTAACCCTAAACACAACCCTAACCCTAAACACAACCCTAACCCTAAACACAACCCTAACCCTAACCCTAATCACAACCCTAACCCTAATCACAAGCCTAACCCCAACCCCAACCCCAATCACAACCCTAACCCTAATCACAACCCTAACCCTAATCACAACCCTAACCCTAACAACAACCCCAACCCTAACCACAACCCTAACCCTAAACACAACCCTAACCCTAAACACAACCCTAACCCTAACTCTAATCACAACCCTAACCCTAATCACAAGCCTAACCCTAATCACAACCCTAACCCTAATCACAACCCTAACCCTAAACACAACCCTAACCCTAACCCCAATCACAACCCTAACCCTAATCACAACCCTAACCCTAATCACAGCCCTAACCCTAATCACAATCCTAACCCTAATCACAACCCTCACCCTAACCCCAACCCTAATCACAAGCCTTACCCTAATCACAACCCTAACCCTAATCACAACCCTAACCCTAATCACAACCCCAACCCTAATCAAAACCCTAACCCTAATCACAACCCTAACCCCAACCCTAATCACAACCCTAACCTAATCACAACCCTAACCCCAATCCTAACCCTAATCACAACCCTAACCCTAATAACAACCCTAACCCTAATAACAACCCTAACCCTAATCACAACCCTAACCCTAATCACAACCCTAACCCCAACCCCAATCCTAACCCTAATCACAACCCTAACCCTAATCACAACCCTAACCCTAATCACAACCCTAACCCTAACCCCAACCCTAACCCTAATCACAACCCTAATCACAACCCTAACCCCAACCCTAACCACAACCCTAACCCTAATCACAACCCTAACCCCAACCCTAACCCTAATCACAACCCTAACCCTAACCCACAGTGATAAACAGATAACACTTCAATTTGAATCAAGTAAATACCACTTGTATCCTTTAAAACAGAGGGTCATTTCATTCCTTGTGGACTCAACATGACAGCATTTATACTTTTCAAGTAATTGATCTTAAACGCTTTCAGAAAATTGACAGTAACAAGACTCACATATCCCTTGAGCCACCAAATGGTATCATAACAATGGTGTATATGCTGTTTTGTAATGACACAGCACAAGTTTATGATTTACTAGAAATGTATTCAAATTACTTCACGGACCCCCCAGGCTATGGTTTGCAGACCCCCAGGACCCCACTTTGAGAACAACTGAGCTAGAGTACGGTAATTGAGCCAAATGGGGGGGCAGTGACCGGGTTAAGTTTGTGAAGGGGGGGCAAAACAGGGTGAGAGCATCCTGACTACATGGTGGATAAAACTGTCCCTCAGTCTGCTGGTTCTGGCCCGAGACTGCGTAATCTCCTTCCTGATGGCAACAGGCTGAAGAGGCTGTGAGACTGGTGGGAGGGGTCGCCAGCTATGCGCAGGGCTTTTCGGGTGAGGTGGGAAGAGTAAATGTCATGTAGGGAGGGGAGAGAGGCACCAACAATCTTCTCAGCTGTTCTCATGATGCACTGGAGGGTCATTCGGCAGGACGCAGTGCAGGCCCCCGTACCACACAGTGATGTTGCTAGTGAGAATGCTCTCGATGGTGCCTCTGTAGAAGGTGTGTATGAAGGGGGCAGGGGCTCTAGCTTTCCTCAGCTTGCAGAGAAAGTAGAGGCGCTAACGTTCCTTCTTGGTCAGTGATGCAGTGTTGGTGGTCCAGGTGAGGTCTTCTGTGATGTGCACACCCAGGAACTTGGTGCTGTCCACCCTCTCCACAGCAGTGATAAAGGTGAAAATGCCCAAAACACATCTTAAAAAAAGAATAATATCAAATAATAACAATAAAATTAATCAAACTGGTAAAATAACTAAGGATAAAGAATCCGTTAAAGTTAATAACATCAGATAAATACAAGTAATGAAGATAATAAAATATGATAAATGAATTTTGTTAAAATAATAATAATAATAATAATAATAACGCCGTCCATGGCTAAAAATAGATTACTCCAAATTAAAAGCCAGATTCATAAGGTAGTTCTGCAAAAGTACTGTAAAAACCAAGCCTGTGGAGAAGAAGTTGTTCAGTCACGATTATATAATTATCATACTATGCTCCAATTTAGATTTTTCACAGTATCTGAACTTTTTTTAGAAACAGCATTGTAGTTTATTCGGCATTGTTTCTACTGTAAAAAAAAAACTACACTTCTAAAAATCGAGGCCGGTGTCTAAAATCTGAGGCAAAATATGCAGAGATGTATGATTCATGATGAGTGAGCAGAACCAGAAATCAAATCATCCTAAATAGACTCAAATCAAGGCCTCAGCACCAAGACTGAGTATACATTGATGAAGTCAGATGCTAGCATTTTCTAATGGCAGCAATTAGCAGCTTAATTTATTTGGATTGCAACATAATAAGCTCCAAATTAACCGGGCAGCCTTCGAGCGACTTCCCCAAACAGGATGAGAGGAAGTGGTGTATCCAGAACAGTTCCTCTGTCCAGGTGACTGAACCTCAGCAGCTGGTCCACGTGCTTCAGTGAGCTGTTCACCCTGTCATGAACTGTTAACATCTAAATATGTGTCATGAGCTGCTTTTTTTAACATTTCACTCTGACATGCACCTTTTAAGAGTTACTTCTGTTTTTTTCTTTACATATATTTCATTGTCACAAGTTACATTATTACTGCAGATGAATGAATTGCTTAAATATATGAAGCTTTCTGTGTCATGTATACAAGAAACAGTGTTGCAGGTTTTATTTTTACATATTTTGAAAATTTCAAGAACAAAAACAATATGTGATGGTGTGGTTTTATTCAGGTATTATCACAAATATAATCTGCTTTTGACATTTTTCTTACTATTTGTTTAATTTATGGTTTTTCTCAGCAATTCAATATTTTTGTTCCAATTAACTTAATTTGCAAAAAAATCCATCAAATTAAACCGGTCATTGGCAATGTTTACATGAGACTTTTAAATCCTCTTTAATTCAGAATAAAAATTAAATCCTCTTTAAAAAGATTAAAAATCACCTCGTAAACACCTATATTTACGTCTAGCGGAAGAAAACAGACTCCAGTTCCTGCTTTTTTTATTTTCCGTTACAACATGGAAGACCACACAATAAGTACAATTTTCGCTTTGATTTTGATTATAGTTTTGAATAAGCAGCTCAACACAAACATGCTGCTTCACTTTCGTCAGCTGAGGAGGTGAAGAGGGATAGAGGACCAGAGAAGGAAGGCGGAAGACCGGACTTTGGGCGAATCAAAGCCACGGTTAGTGCAACAGCTGCTCTACCTCAGCCTGAAATATGTGCCCGCCAGCATGGAATATGTGCGTCATTGCGACAGGACAAGGGAACGAGCATGGGCGGAACGACCAGAGTTAATTTAAAGCGGCATGAACGTATACATGATCGAGGAATTATTCAATTCGGATTTAAAATCAGAATAAACCAGCCACTTACTTCGGATTGAAGTTTAATTCGGAATGGTCATTTTCATTTGGAATAAGGTGTTTACAAGGTCGTTTCCTCGTTTTTCAGAGAGTTTTTTGCATTTTCCCCCTTGAGAACCCTGACCTTTTGGACACGATAAAAACTTGCCGACTTCTCTCTGTTTGATCGGTTAGGGAGACCATAAAAGACGCGAGCCGTAGGCAATTTTCTTGTGTTTATGTGTCTGCGCCGGTCTGCGCAGACTGCTGCAAATCACTTTCTGACCCCCATCTGCATTTCGCGCCACTGCCACGCAACGGATATGACGTCATGTGCAAACAACCTTTTTAAAAAAACGTCATGTAACAGTGGCCATTTTGTTCTAATTCACTCAATTTGCAAAAAAATCCATCAAATTAAACCGGTCATTGTGAGAGGGAAGTGCTAAATACGATTCATAATGGGTGACTGAGATTTTTCATCAAAACACAATAACTCTGTATGTTTAAGAACATCAGTACAGAGAAAAGAGGTACAGTGTTGTCCACAGGTGTCACCAAGATCACCACTCAGATAAAAAGCTACTGTCAGAAACTTTTATTCTGAAAACCATGTTGTTTAATGATATTTTAGTTGTTTTATTTTGAAAACCCTGTTGCCATAGAGTCAGTGGCTATGATGTCATATTACAAAAAAAAAAGGAGCTGAACCTTCCGTCCTTTGATCCTTTGTGACACGCTTTCTACAATCTGTGTATACTGAGTATACTCTTAGTACACACACCCCTCTACCACACACATCCACACACAACCTCAGTCAGAGCAGTCAGTAATACAGACACTTGAGACATGGAAACTGTGAGCAAAATCCAGGATTTCCCTATGGAGGAGGACAACAAAAACAAAGCCCGTAAAAAGGGTAAGAACAAGGAGAAGAAGAACCTCTTACCAGCAGAGGAGCTCTCCCTGAACTTCGGTTCTTGGGATAAAAGAATTTCAGATCTGCGTTGTAAGACTACGGGATACAGGGGGTATCAGGACCAGGACAGAAAGGGCAAGAAAGAGGAAGGCTCCTCTAACAACAAGGGGTCAGAGTCTGAGCCAAAATGCAACATCATCCAGGAGAACATGGATGCTCCACAGCAGGCTGCTTTACCTGAGGGTGAACAACAGCAGGCTGCTTCACTGTCAGCTGCTACGCAACATGCTAGTGGAGATGATGAAATGATGATGGGTCCTGTTGTGAGGAGAAAGGTCCGGCCGCAACAACAACCATGCCAGCCAGCACCAACAGAACAAATGCAGGCTCGTGGAGTGAATGCTTCCCCCCAACAAGCCAGAGGTAAAATCCCAGCATTAATGGACCTGGATTTTAGCAATTACGTACCAAAATGTCAACCGACCAGCAACATAAGGACCGAGCAGATCAATGAGCCTAACAAGGGCAATCAGGCTGGAGATGCTCTTATAACTCAACTAAAGGAAATCGGCATCTGTGCCCGCATTGAACAAGAGACTCAGCCCATGCCAGAAATGACCTATGTTTTTGAGCTTGAGCGTGAGCAGTTCAAAGCCAAGAACGAAGAGAAGGCTGGATATGCTCTTATAAGACAACTAAAGGAGACCGGCGTCTGTGCCCGCATTGAACAAGAGACTCAGCCCATGCCAGAAATGACCTTCGTTTCTGAGCTTGAGCGTGAGCAGCTCAAAGCCAAGAACGAAGAGAAGAACATAAGGCTTACAATGCAGAATTATGCTTTAGCAGGACAGGTGCAGCACCTAACAGAAGAGCTGCAAAAGGTCACCACACAACATGAGCAAATTAAGGTGAGAAAGGAACTCGAGATCCAGGACTTGGAGTTTCAACTTTTGGTGAAGAAGATCTCTCAATCGGACATGCTGAAGAAGGTTAAGAAGATTGAAGAAGATCTGTGGAACCAGAAGCAGAGCTGTCTGGAAACTGAACTACAACTGGCACAACAAAGAGAGGACAAGGACAAAATGAAGAATGCACTGTCTCAAACAACTAGAGACCTGGAGAACCAACGACTACTGTGGGAGGAGGAGAGAGCCAAGCTCCAGCAGTCCATCCGCACAAACCAACAGGCTGTGGAGGACAACGACAAAATTTTCAAGGAGGGATCGAAAAAGCTTGCAGAACTGGAGGAGAAGATGAAGACGCTGGTGAAGAAACCAAAGAAGCCATCTCTTTGGAGAAGATTTACCAGTTTATTTAAGTAACTCCCTCTTCCCCCAAGTCCCCCTTAAAAAAATAAAATAAAATAAATGATTAAAATAAATCCTTTTATGTAGAATTGTCTCTTTAAAAATGTCAATTCGGATTTAAAATCAGAATAAACCAGCCACTTACTTCGGATTGAAGTTTAATTCGGAATGGTCATTTTCATTTGGAATAAGGTGTTTACAAGGTCGTTTTTAATCTTTTTAAAGAGGATTTAATTTTTATTCGGAATTAAAAGTCTCATGTAAACGTAGCCAATGAGTGACTGAGATTTTGTATCAAAACACAATAACTCTGTATGTTTAAGAACATCAGTGCAGAGATAAGAGGTACAGCGTTGTCCACAGGGGTCGCCAAGATCACCACTCAGATAAAAAGCTACTGTCAGAAACTTTTATTTTGAAAACCATGTTGTTAAATGATATTTTAGTTGTTTTATTTTGAAAACCCTGTTGCCATAGCGTCAGTGGCTATGATGTCATATTACAAAAAAAAAAGGAGCTGAACCTTCCGTCCTTTGATCCTTTGTGACACGCTTTCTACAATCGGTGTATACTGAGTATACTCTTAGTACACACACCCCTCTACCACACACATCCACACAACCTCAGTCAGAGCAGTCAGTAATACAGACACTTGAGACATGGAAACTGTGAGCAAAATCCAGGATTTCCCTATGGAGGAGGACAACAAAAACAAAGCCCGTAAAAAGGGTAAGAACAAGGAGAAGAAGAACCTCTTACCAGCAGAGGAGCTCTCCCTGAACTTCGGTTCTTGGGATAAAAGAATTTCAGATCTGCGTTGTAAGACTACGGGATACAGGGGGTATCAGGACCAGGACAGAAAGGGCAAGAAAGAGGAAGGCACCTCTAACAACAAGGGGTCAGAGTCTGAGCCAAAATGCAACATCATCCAGGAGAACATGGATGCTCCACAGCAGGCTGCTTTACCTGAGGGTGAACAACAGCAGGCTGCTTCACTGTTAGCTGCTACGCAACATGCTAGTGGAGATGATGAAATGATGATGGGTCCTGTTGTGAGGAGAAAGGTCCGGCCGCAACAACAACCATGCCAGCCAGCACCAACAGAACAAATGCAGGCTCGTGGAGTGAATGCTTCCCCCCAACAAGCCAGAGGTAAAATCCCAGCATTAATGGACCTGGATTTTAGCAATTACGTACCAAAATGTCAACCGACCAGCAACATAAGGACCGAGCAGATCAATGAGCCTAACAAGGGCGATCAGGCTGGAGATGCTCTTATAACTCAACTAAAGGAAATCGGCATCTGTGCCCGCATTGAACAAGAGACTCAGCCCATGCCAGAAATGACCTATGTTTCTGAGCTTGAGCGTGAGCAGTTCAAAGCCAAGAACGAAGAGAAGGCTGGATATGCTCTTATAAGACAACTAAAGGAAACCGGCGTCTGTGCCCGCATTGAACAAGAGACTCAGCCCATGCCAGAAATGACCTTCGTTTCTGAGCTTGAGCGTGAGCAGCTCAAAGCCAAGAACGAAGAGAAGAATATAAGGCTTACAATGCAGAATTATGCTTTAGCAGGACAGGTGCAGCACCTAACAGAAGAGCTGCAAAAGGTCACCACACAACATGAGCAAATTAAGGTGAGAAAGGAACTCGAGATCCAGGACTTGGAGTTTCAACTTTTGGTGAAGAAGCTCTCTAAATCGGACATGCTGAAGAAGGTTAAGAAGATTGAAGAAGATCTGTGGAACCAGAAGCAGAGCTGTCTGGAAACTGAACTACAACTGGCACAACAAAGAGAGGACAAGGACAAAATGAAGAATGCACTGTCTCAAACAACTAGAGACCTGGAGAACCAACGACTACTGTGGGAGGAGGAGAGAGCCAAGCTCCAGCAGTCCATCCGCACTAACCAACAGGCTGTGGAGGACAACGACAACATTTTCAAGGAGGGATCGAAAAAGCTTGCAGAACTGGAGGAGAAGATGAAGACACTGGTGAAGAAACCAAAGAAGCCATCTCTTTGGAGAAGATTTACCAGTTTATTTAAGTAACTCCCTCTACCCCCAAGTCCCCCTTAAAAAAATAAAATAAAATAAATGATTAAAATAAATCCTTTTATGTAGAATTGTCTCTTTAAAAATGTCTCTGCAAAACAAAAAACCACTCTCACAGTATTCAAATATAATTTCATGCCTTCCTCTTATAATAAATGTTAGCTAATAAAAAATAAAAATAACAAATTCTGTGTTCATAAATAAAATGTTGCACCACTCGAACAAGTACATCCTAGTTATCCTATAGTTCAAATTATATCTAATATATAATCTAGTTCATTGTCACCTCGATGCCCATCCGTCCAAAGACCACTAGAATGGGGAATAAGTTAGAAAATGAGTACAGTAAATGAAATACACACATTATTTAGTGAGTGTAACACTTTACCCTATATGTTTTCAAAATGAAATACTTTGCTCTTTTCAAAGATTGTTTTCTCCATATTCAAATAATAAAGTACTTTGTTACTCCAGTGTTTTAGTGAGGGGAGGATGTGTGGATTTCCAATGCTTTAAAATAAGTTTCTTAAATACAATCAATGAAAACAGAGTAACCCAGCTTTGTGGATCTCTGACTCTTTAATGTGAGATATCTTGAAAAATGCTAGTTGATAGATTGAAATTAATTTCCACCCTTTATCTCCTCTATCCCTCTTTTCAACCCCAACTTTGTATCAGCAGATGTGTGTCTAACATGAGTCTAGTCCTTCTGGAGCTTTCTGCCTGTTAAAGGAAGTTTGTCCTTGCCATTGTAACTTGCTAAATGCTGCAAAGTGCTCTGCTCATGGTGGATTAAGATGAGATCAGACTGAGTCCTGTCTGTAAAATGAGACTAGATCGTATCATGCCTTGATGTTGGGTCTTTGTTAATAATAGAACATAGAGTACGGTCTAGACCAGCTGTTTGTAAAGATAACGTATAACATTAGTGATTTGGCGCAACCAATGATCTATTTCATACCAAACTTTCTGAACTTTACTACAGTTGACATTTCACACATTTCCCTTAAGCGTTTTTGTCAAACTTTTTTATTTTATCTCTTGTAAAGTAAATTCCGTACATCATTTTGTATTGGATTACATTTTCAATGACTGTGATTTCTATATTCGTTATATGTTGCAGGTTTTCTAATGACCCCCAGTATTGATCTTGTAGACTTTAAGTCCCAGTCTTCTAAGTCACTATTTATTGGCAATTAAGTTAATGCTATTGTAATTGAGTCTACAGATGCTGATAAAAGCCTGAGCTATTGCTGCTCTATCAGCAGTGGTATAAGAGCAGTGTGAAGTGGCCTATATGTTTTTATTTTTATGTGTATATCTCCTTATAGATCAATGTTATATAATAATATGTCACAACTGATCAAACAAAGAGGTTCATGTTGGGCCTGACAGCGGATGTCTGTGAGGTCAAATGAGTTCCTAAAACGTACCTTCATCTGCTGCTTATTGACACCTTTCACTTCAGGCTCTAAGATGAAGTTTCCAACTAATATAGTTCATAAATGTAAATAAATTCCACCTTCCTTCCTTTGCTTTGAGGCAGTTTTTACAAACTCTTAAACCTCACAGTCGAAGCACTTTTTATGAAACAGATACAGGGCATTATGCTGCATGTTGTAAGGTATCAACAGCAGCATCAAAAAGAGCTTAGAAGTGGACTTTATTACCACTCATCCATTGTTCCCAGTAGAGCATAATGAAAAAAAGCTTCCCATCAATGATTAGTTCTCTAATGAGTCCGGTTCCTGCAACTGATGCTCTGGAGGTCATTTTATAACAGAGGTCGCACTGAGAAGTGGATTTTGGATGGTATGAGCTCATCTCCTTGGCAAAGATCTTGTTCTAAATTAAGGATAAAAGAGATCTCACAGATTACTTGTGGGGCGCAGCAGCTGAGGTAATACGAGTGTTGTATCAGGGCAAAGTAAAGTGAGAGAGGGAGAGAAAACAGCCGTCAGCTCTCATCAAGCTGTGAATGAGGTTTCTATTTACATATTCAAGTGTTAGTCTAGCAATAAATGTGAGAGGAGGTTTATGAAATGTTTTGTCTTCTGTGCGGTCAGGAAATGTGTGGAAAAATGTTCAAGGTCCAACATGCAAGGTAAAACACCTTACATGTTTACCCAAGTAAACGAATGTCTCCACTTCAGGCCAACTGGACTACCTTTAACCCCTGAGTTTAGCCTTACTTTCTGATCCTAACAATCAATATGCAATGCATCAACAGGTGTATTCAAAATCTAAATGTGCATTCACAGATTATAGAGCCCATTCACAAATGATCAAACTAATACAAATCAAGTTTCTGTGTAAGATGAGACCATACACCAGGGGTGCTCAAATACAAATCTTAAAGGGCCACAAATATTTTTTTCAATGAGCCAAAGGTCCATTTAATGAGGTCGGTCAGACCATATGCAATAATACTGTAAAATTCAAAACAAAATGTCCTTTTTGTTCAAAAAAACAACACAAATATGAACTACAGTTGTGCTCAAAAGTTCACATACCCTGGCAGAATTTTTTTGGCCATTTTTCAAAGAATATGAAAGATCAGAGAAAAACTTTTTTGTCACTCATGGTTAGAGGTTGGGTAAAGCAAATTATTATCAAACAACTGTGTTTACTCATTTTATATCATAATGACAACAGAAACTACCCAAGAAATCATACATTCTGCCAGGGTATGTATACTTATACTTATACACAACACTAAATGTTGTCCTGCTTGCAGCTTGATATGACGATTTCAGTGCATTTATTTTGTAGTTCTTACCTCTGAATTTTGAGGAAATGTCTCTTCAAAATATGCTTCGTCTTATAATGCCGTTTCAAAATTGGAAATCTTCAGCACAGCTATAGTCTCCAGGCACATTAAGCACATGGGTCTTGAGGTGGTTAGTGGGTGAGTGAATTCAAAAGTTTCACTCCATTCTTCTTTCAATCGCTGATTTTCAACGTCCACTTTTCTTTGAGCAGCAAACTTGGAACACCGTTTTCGTTTATTCTAGGGTCCTACAGCTGGCAAAGTGCCAACATGTGAACTGCTCCATAAACGAAAGTGAAAGTTGAAAACTGCACTCGCAGCAGTGAACTCTAAGTGACCCAGTAACAGCCTGTCTGCGTCTCGTTGACATGCAGACAAGTCCCGGTAAACACGCAGTGACTCGACCAAAACACAGAGTGAAGGGACAACAGGGTAGTGATGAGAATTCCGGCTCTTTTTAGAGAGTTGGTTCTTTTGGATCGGCTCACTACAAAGAGTCGGCTCTTTCGGCTCCTGCGTGGCTCCTCAGATTTTTTCTTGTTTAAATTAATGTATGACCTAAAATAATGTAAAATTATATGTAAAATGAGTAACTAATGTAAAAAAACATACATTATATCAAATGTTTATTATTCATAAGGCTGTATTTATACTCAACATGGAGCAGTGTTTTAAAGCAGTGTTTGTATGTATATTAATTATAAACTTGTAAACACATTCATTAACAGCAGGTTCCATTGACTGTCTTTATTCTTCACTTATTGCACTGATGAATAAGCAGTTATAATGTTCATGACCTGGATGACTGAGATCCTTCACAAACACTTCTAATGTGCCTTTGCAGGTTTTTTGTGGACCCTGATTGATGACATTTTCACCTTGCACAGTCTACACTCTGCCTTTAAACAGTCTATGCTATTGAACTGTGTCTAAAGTTTACTGTTTCCTGCAGTCAATCGTTTTCTCACCTTTCCAGTGCGTTCTCTCTGTCGCGCATGTTATCCCTCTCGTCTCCCTCCTGTTGGTGTGCTCACTGTGCTGTGTGTGTCTGTAACCCCTCCCCTCCCCGTTCTGCTCAATGTAGACACGTGATTGGTCAAGACGCCACCATGTCTTGACCAATTATGTGAGGCTTTAACAGAAAAAGGATTGGATCGTTCGCAACCGACACATCACTAGTTTGGGGCAACAAATAGGCGGCCGGCAGGCCGGATGCAGCCCATGGGCCCCCTATTGAGGGCCTCTGCCATAGACGGTATAATAATGGGACGTGGTATCCGTGACGTCACCCGTCTGTTTCTAAAGCCCTGTTTTGAAGCCAATCATCTGCGGGTGCCATATTGGAAATGATGAACTCAACCTAACTTCTGTCAAGCTAGTGTGAGGTAAAAAGGCGGGCCTTTAGCCTTTTCACTAACAGCTACAGTGTCAGCCTTGCCTCTAATTATGCAAAACTTATAATCTTAATATCTTCTAAACTGCTGAGTTATGAAAAATGTGCCCCACATACAGAAAAATTAGCTATTCAAGCAGCAAGTGTTATAAACTGCAATTCATCGAAAATCTGCTTGAGGCTGGCTGCAGAAACAACAGAAACCACATAGACATGACTGGGTAAAAGACGATCTTTGCAGCATTAATAAACATGTTTACAGCCTGGTTCAAAAAACGGCTTGGCCCTACGTAGCTAATTTCTCTATCGGCACACACTGTACAGTGGGTGAATTTTTTTCGAACGTGGCAGTTCAGAAGATATTAAGATTACGAGTTTTTACCCAAATAAGGACAACTGACTTGACTCCCGGTCGGGAACACATAGCTGTTGGCTAAGAGGCTCAAACTCCGCTTCTTTACGTCACACTCTGCCTGGTTGGGTTCCGCATTTCAAATATGGCTGCCGCCGTCGATTGGCTTCAAAACAGTGCTCAGGAACAGATGCATTACGTCACGGATACTACGTCCATATTTTATACAGTCTATGATTGGATTCTTTTCTCGCAGACAGATGTTGAGGAAACTCTTAAAACATTCAAACTCTGAAATCACCTGTGAGGTAGAATTCAGTAAAAATATTTCTGGATGATACAAATTCAAGAACCACACATTCTTGCAGCTTGCTTAATATTGATTTTCTATATATTTACTGTGAAACCTGGATCAAGAAACCAGCAGCAAACATGCTCCTCTTGTGTGGGGCGCTGTCCATGGTGCTGAACTGTACTGCTTTGGAATTGCACAGTTACTGTTCTTAAAATAACTTATAACACTGGATTTAAATACCTCAAGAGAGGTTTATGTGTGATCATGCATGTGAAACATTCCTGTCAGCTTGAGAAAGGTGATATCTGGAAACAGGAGGAATCATTTTGTTGAGGCAGACCACTTCTTCCTGTAGCTACAATAAAGTATGGAGCTTGACGTCATCTTTGACATAACATTCAATATGTAGTCTTATATATATTCTTCTGTCTAGTTTTGCTCACTGTACTCTGTTCTCTTTAATAATGATTACGTACATGAGGCTGCTTGAGGTCGTGAGCTTGTTGAGTCTCACATTGAAGGGAGTGATGGTGCAGTGTAGGAAGTAGTTTTTGCAAGGCAGTTTGTGCTAACAGGAAGAGAAGATCTTACCTTCAACACACTGAAAAATAGAAAACCTGAAGGGAAATCTGAAAACGCAGTCAGAAAAGATTAAAATGCACTGCTCGAGGCACATGGCATTCAGAAAGTATCATCAGGAGAGGGGTTTAGAGAGTGGTTTCTTGTTATTTTTGACATTAACTTCAAGGCTGACTGATCCAACATTACAATGAATATCTCTGGATGTCTCCCAGAGGCTCATCCAGTTCACATTTATGCCGAGGTCTATAGCCTTGATTTAAGTGGTTTTAATTCTTCTAAATATTAAAGTTTCTTCTTCTTTTTGCCCAAAAGCTGCATTAAAATTAAAGTCTGTTCTCCACTTTGTTCAGGCATCTGATTTTAATTTTTAAAAACAAGGTGACAGATTAGATCAAACTCAGAGCAGGTACCATCAGGATGAAGTCTGTCAGACCTGAAGGCTCTCTGCATGTGTCGGTGTTGTTAACGTTGTAATCTGTAGGATGAAGTAGTTTTCCCAAGCTTCACTGGTGGTTTTATAATTATTTTCTGTTTAAGATAACACATGTGTCTATAACTGCACATCTCTGACAGAAGCGAAAGAGGAGTGAGAGTTTGTAAAAGAGTGCATCCAAACATTGAAGCGTGGTGTACTTGCTTTAATTTGATGAATCTCATTGAGCACCTTAATGCATCATTAAGATTAATAACTTTGTGTTATTTTATTGAATCTAAGGCTAGAAATGTTGACTCCTCCTGGATTCCTGCAACATCAAACAACCATTGCATCATATTTTACAGTAACAGAGCTGGAAGATTGCCTTGCATGCTCATAATAAATCATTATCTCCCTTTAAAGCAGCTGCTGTAGAGATTATCTGTAATGTGGAGCTCATTTTCTGTCTTCACTTGTGGAAAAATCTCTCTCTTCTAGCAGGTTTGTGCTCAGATTCTTGAAGTCCCCCTGCTGATAACACCCCACCAAGTGAAAAACTGTCAGACCCGCTTGTCCGCACTCAGAGGTCTGTTTGGCAGATCTCAAGGTCTGAAAAGAGTTTTTCTTCCTTTCAGCTGGTTGTTCCTCCTCCAGCTGGAGATTATTTCCTCTTCTTGTTCGGTTTTAAAAGAGCTAGGGTTCTGTTTCTTTGTTTGCATTGCTCCAAATTGGCAAGGAAACACCAGCAAGATGGGACCACTTAAATGTAAAACACTGAAGCACTTTTGAGAGCAATGTTGACACAAAACACACCCTCTGCTGCTGACTGAAAGGCTCAAAGCAAAGATAAAATTCAACCCTGTGATCTTCATCGCCGCCACATTTTGCCAATATTTAAATCAGACACCTTATCAAACAGGCAATAGACCTTGATTCTGGTGTGACTGCTGCAGAAAACATGCTGATTTCACCTCAGATTGCTTTTACCTGGCTGTATCAGAAAAGCAGTTTTAGCAAGTTGAACTGTACAAAGAACTATATGAAGTTGTTCAGAAGAGGCTGGGTGAGGAAGATTAAGTTAGCTTAGCTAATCCACTTCCTCTGTTATTGGCTCCAGAAATGCATAAACACTTAATGTGCTCAGGCAAGTCTGAAAAATGAAACACAGGGATAAATAGAAACACCAGTAATCAGATGCATTTTTCCAGGCACTCACAGAAAGCTCGACTGTATCGCTGAGAAAAAGGATGTGGCGTTTATGAGCTCATTGTTTGCAGACATTGTTTTGCCTGCGTGCCGTGCATTTTCAAGCACTTTGCAGACGAGGTGGCGGACGACTGGATGAGCGGCATCATTCAGAGGCAGTAATTGAAGAGAATAGAGATAGGGGGAATGGAAGAAGTTTTCATCTGTCACGATTGGAACAAAGATGCCGTAGGATTTATAAGATTGAAGAGAGAAGACGGAAGCTGGTAATTGCACAGCTTCCAGCCCCATGATGTTATTTCTTCCTGACATGTGCACATCTTCTATTGATACATGCTGGGAGCATGAACAAGGAGCAGTTTCAGAGCCCTCTACCACGTGCTACATCTCTTTCTCTCTCTCTGTCTTACTGACGACAGATGTCAGATGACAGGGATGAATGGGTGTAGGAAGGAAATAATAAAAGCACATTACACTGCTTTGCTCCTCATTATACCTATATGCTTCTTTCGAACAAAGAGATTCGTCTTACTTAGTATTTATTTTCTGACACAACAAAACGTGTGAATAGTAGGACAGTGACCTTTAACACTTTAAACCACAAGAACCTCAAGTGTTACATTAAATACACTAACACTGTCCCCTCTGTGTCTCTCTCTCCTCAGGCTCGGTGTCCCTCAGCGTGTTCCTGGTGTCTGTTGCAGTCGTCGTGTGTGCAGTTTGGCTGGTAGCTCTATGTGGCGTCTGCACATGGTGCCAACGTAAACTGGTAAGTTTGGATGTTTAACATTCAGTTCATCTTCAAGGATCCATCACAACAGACGGTGAAATCTATCAGGACATATCTATTTATCCATTAGGGAAGTTTTTAGTGTTATAGAAGAGAATAGGGGTGGCGGTAGCCTTGCGGTTTAGTGTGTGCCCCATGTGCAGAGGCTAAAGTCCTCCAGGTTCCTCTCCCGACCTCAACCATTTGCTGCATGTCCTCCCCCTCTCTCTGCTCCCCACGTTTCCTGTCTCTCTTCAGCCGTCCTATCCATCAAAGGCAAAAAATAATAGCTGAATCCCCCACATTGTTATCTTATAATGAGCCCTTTATTTGTCCTTTAGTAGACGGTATCATACATAGAGAACACCATGTTTGTTCAGTCACCCCGTATGCAGTGGCGTGTCCAGAGGGGTGGCCAAGGGTGGCACTGGCACCCCTTAAAATCCAATTGGCTACCCCAGGGGCTACCCCAAAATCCTAAACAATGATTGGCTGTTTGCCTTGTCAGAGGTGGGGTTTCTGTTACAATCTATAATTTGGGATGAGTTAAAAGGCTGACAGTAGATTCCTTTATTAGTGCCCTCAAATGTGACTTTGAAAAAACATCTTTTGTAAGACACATTAACTTCAAGGCTGACTGATCCAACATTACAATGCATATCTCTGGATGTCTCCCAGAGGCTCATCCAGTTCACATTTATGCAGAGGTCTATAGCCTTGATTTAAGTGGTTTTAATTCTTCCAGATATCAGGTTTCATATAGGTCACATTCTGCAGCCTCTTCAGTACTGTAGATGCCATGAAGTCCTACTCAAGTCTTTCAGAGAAAGTAATTTTGATTTACAAGAATCCCGCACACTGTCCAACTTGCATATAAAAGACATTTATTTTTGTTATTTTCAACATTTTTGTGCTAGATCTTCATCAAGTTGGACAGTGTACGGGATTCTTGTATCTCAAATCTTGTGAGCTTCTTCTCACTTCTCTCCTACGCATCTGTCTTTTAAAGTTGATGTGCGAAGCCTTCTCCTTTTTAGAGAAAGTAAGTTCACCTTGACTGAGGTCCTCTGCCCACCACAACACTTACAGGGTTTTTATAAAAACACGATACAGTGAAATGGTGGGTTAGCAGGTTGACAGAAGTGAAAACCAAACACTCTTTTGTAAGCTTTTAAAGGGTTTACTTGAGTTGTAGACTATTGATCAGACAAAACAAGACACTTAAAGAGGTATCCTTTGACTCTTGGAAAGTAACATGGGAATTTTAGATCCTTTGTTTCTTAAGAGCAGGATTTGTCAAACAATGTAATTAATTGATAAGAAAAATGATCATTGTTCTGTTTACTTTGAACACCCTTTTGTAACACTTAGAAAATGTCTTTGCCACAAAATTATCTTTTTATTTCACAAAAGAATCCCAACTCCCCAATTCCTTCTCACAACATTACCCCGGACACACTCAAGGATTTCAAAAATCTTAATAATTTTAATGGATTTTTAAAAAAAAATCTAAAACAGCCCACACATGAAGACTAAAATGTTAGATTTAACAATTTTGTTTCTCTAGTGTGTTGTGTGCAATAAGGTTGCCAAGACAGCACATCACTCATAAAAAGATCCTCTTCACCAGCAACCAGAGTCCTGAATCCCAGAACTGAGAATCATGTCTAATATTTTGCGGTCATATAAAATTTAAAAGTAAACAAACATGGCGGAATAAGGGAGCTAACTGTTGCGAGCTGCTTAGATTTCTAGTACCTTCATAAAGTAACAACTCCTCTCCTCGTCAGTTTGATCGTGGCATTTTTCACCAAACACATTGTGTAAACACTTGTGTTGTCACCACAAAGCAGCAAGCTGGTTCACTATATCTGATGCTCATCTAAGTTTGTGCTTCACGTTTTCTATTTCTGTCTTTGCTGCGTCTGTTGTGTGTCCTTCTTCAGTCAGCTTGTTTCGTGATTGGCTGTTGCTCTGTTCCACAAGACCAAAACAAAACAGGATTTCTGACTGCAAACACTGGCTACATTTACATGAGACTTTTAATTCCTCTTTAATTCAGATTTAAAAATGACCAATCCGAATTAAAATTAAATCCGAAGTAAGTGTCTGGTTTGTTCTGATTTTAAATCCGAATTGAATAATTCCGTGATCATGTATACGTTCATTCCGCTTTAAATTAATTCCGGTCATTCTGCGCATGCTCGTTCCCTTTTCCTGTCGCGATGACGCACATATCCGACGCTGGCGGGCACATATTTCAAGATGCCCGCCTGAAGCAAGCACTGGACTCGAGCCGAGAGTATTTATTTAATAGGAGCCTTAGAAGAAATGGATATCATGATGTTCTGCCCTGCAAGCAGTTCATGCTGCTGGGTTAGTTCCGCCCACCGATCGACATAATATGGCAGTTGAGAGTTAGGGAGCAGGATCAGTTGATCTCAGTATTGCTGGACAATCAGTTGCAATCCTTTTGAAGTAGGCCATCGCAAGCATTGCCTGTACGTATTTTTTAGATGTTTGAATGTGTGTCTTACAGAATCGATTAATATTTGTTGAAGATGGGATGTTTTTATGTTCGTTCTAGAATCAATGCTAGTTTATGGCTGATAGGTGATTTTATTTTTAAATGGTAAATGCATCATGTCTTAGCAGCATTTATTGTGTGATTTTGGATATTGTATATGTTTAAGAAAAACATTTGTGTACTTTACTGGTCTTAACTTGTAACCCAGTGTCCTTTTTTTATCGTTTACAGTTTTACTCCTTTTGTTTGCCAACATGCTCATCAAGAGTCCGAATTAAAACTGGAGCTAGAACGCTACATCCTGACTCTCGTGTTGTATATTCAGGGAGTTAGGCTGGCTGTCTAATTTTGGTTAGGCTACACCATTAGGAGGACAGTACACATGAAAAAAGTTGATGGACAGAAGCATTAAAAATGTGGACCTTTTTAAAGAGTTTAAACTTTTTAAACCTTTTTAGCAGCCGTTGCACTAACCGTTGGCTTTGATTTGCCAAAGCGTGTTCTTCCGCCTCCCTTCTCCGGTCCTCTATCTCTCTTCTCCTCCTCAGCTGACGAAAGTGAAGCAGTATGTTTGTGTCAAGCTGCTTATTCAAAACTATAATCAAAATCAAAGCGAAAATTGTACTTATTGTGTGGTCTTCCAATGTTGTAACCGAAAATAAAAGAAGCAGGAACTGGAGTCTGTTTTCTTCCGCTAGACGTAAATAAGTCATGCCCGCCCCTGTCCAATCAGAACCCTTCCTAACCCCCAGACCTTAAGCGGAATTGAATAAAGACGATTAAACGTGTTTTCCATGTAAATCTCAATTCGGAATTACTATTTCCATGTAAACACGAAGGAGAATACTTTAATTCCGAATGATTTAATTCTGAATAATTAATTCTGAATTAAAAAACATAATGTAACCGTGGCTATTGAACATGAACATATCAGTCAACACACCTCACACTACAGGAGACCATCCGGTAATTGGGCCTCGTCTGACTTTTGTCGAAAGGGGGAAATCAGCCCATTATCGTGTAGTTTGGACTATGTTGAAGCAGAACTTTTGAGGGTTAGAAGTTTTCAGGAAAAAGCATTGGTTTAATAAAAAACACTCAATATTCCTGCCAGCTGTCTGTACTTTGAGGTGTTTGACTCTCAGTGTTAAAGACACATTTCAGTGTGGAGGTTTAATACTCAGCCTGTGACTGAGGGCAGAAAGCTCTCATGAAAACACATCTCTCTCCACTCTCATGTTCTTTTCCAACACGTCTCTGGCCAAACACCATTGTTCATGGCTGAGATGAATTACAGCTGTGTGGGCAGTCAGGTTTTCTTTTGATGACTTTGTGACCTTGGATTGAATGTATACAGTGATTGCCTGCCCTGTGTGTGACGGTGTGTGTCGTGTAAGAGTGTTTTTTTCTTCTTCTGTGGGCACAGCAGCAGAGAGATGCTGTATGTTTGGCCATGACAGCAAACATGATCAGAGACCTTAGTGCTCTCTGTAAACATGGCTTTGTGCGCTCTGAGCTTTGTGCATCATGGCTGCGTGCCTCCGGCCTTTAGCGCCATGCTAATGATTCATATGATAATGAGCATCTCTCAGAGCTACTGGCTGCTGATTGAGGAACGGTTATTCTCTCTATACATTGGCATTTCCTACATCTGTCAACCCTTTGTCCCCCTCTCTCATATCTGCCCGTCCCTCTGTTTGAGGAGGGACTGCAGCTTAGCAGTTTATCAACAATACACAAGCTGCTTATTCAGAGGAAAAATCGCAAAATGCTAAATGACACTGTTTGCTATATTTGCATTCATAGCCGCTTACCAGTTGAGTTAAGTATGTTGAGTGCACTTTCAAATCCACAGCGCTATTATTAGCTCACAGCAACAAAAACCCACTGAACTTGACAAACAAACCCACTTCCTATTTGTTTTGCCCTCGTTTTATCTATGTCTGTGTCTGTTTTCGTTTCACTCCTCCTCTTCTTTTAAACCAAATAGTCTGGTTCGTATTTGTCCCTTTGTCACTTTATCTCCTCGTCCTTGTCAGAACGTGTCTGCTTTCTCTTTCCTGGATTGTCCCTCTCTTCTCTCGTCCCCGCTGTAGCTTCCCCTTCAGAGTCCTTGTCTCTTGTTTTTAATCTTCCATATTGTAATCTGATGTTTGTGTGTTGAACTCAGAAAGGTTAGATAAATATACGAAACACACAGGTAGAGGAAAAAAAAGCAGATGAAATGTGTAAGAGGTGACAGAATGAAAAGCACAGTGTCAGAATCAAAAATACTTTATTTATCCCGGGGAGGGAAATTCGGTCATTACAGAGCTCTTATAAAAAGTATATAAGAAATTCAAAATATTTATAGAAGGAATTAAATAAGATATAAACAGAAATTAAATCCGCAAGCGGCGATGAACGGGCCCTCGCACACCTGCAGCCACAACCTATGTGAGCCACCGCCACATGTAAACCACCGCCTGATATAAGCCACCACATGATGTTAAAGCAAGATCTGAGAGTATATACTGCTTGTGTCCCTTAGGTGTTGCTAATGTTTCAAGTTTTTGGCAGATTGCCAAGAAAACCTCCAAACTTGATAGTCTGCCACCCCCACAATTTTCATTTGAACAGCATGCCTCTAATCATTTTAGATCATCAATGTGCCTGCTATAGAATGTGCCTTGTTGGGAGTAAATTGGAGAAAAACCCAAGGATGAGTTCTCAAAAGTATGCACTCTTATTTGGGCATCATTCTTTACATTCAAAGTTGTATGTGCATTTGATGCACCCCCTGAAAGCCAGCCACGCCCACAATTTTAGTCTGAACGGTATGCCTGTAAAAAATTTGATTCGTCAATGTGTCTACTCCAGAATGAGCCTTTTTTGGACTGAAATAGAGAAAAACCCTAGGACGAGATGTCAAAAGTATGCACCCTTATTTGGGCGCCATTTTGAATTTTCAAAGCTAGGTGGCGCTCTTCCTGTTAAATTTCGGATATGGGTGTGAGATGCTTTTTTGTGCGTCCTGATGCCATGAATATGCATATTCTTTTTCAAGCATGTAGCTCAAAATAACCTCTATGGGGAGGTGTTTTTGAAAACTCTAGGGGGCGCTACTGAGCACATTTTTAGGGCCCTAATAATATAAAATAAAATAAAGATAAAATAAAATAAAATAGAATAGAATAATAAAGTATACGCGAGAATAGTTAGAATTAGCTATGTACAAAAGCGCTGGGAATGAAGGAGATATATATACAAGGATGTTAATGTGGTAAGTATATTGCAGAGTATAGGTTATTGTTCAGTGATCAGAGGGAGGAGTTGTTGTTTTTGTCGTTGCTGAAATAGCTTATTTTCCTGATCTGTAAAAAAAAAATGGATTGATCTCTCTGTTAATCAGTCAAAGTGTGAGAAATCAAAAAAAAAAGTATGCCACTAAATAATGTTGTACTTTGTCTAACAGCCCAAAAGTACTCCAAGCAAAAATCTGTAATTAGTTTTCAATGATGTTAGATTCAAGTACCTAGAAACAAAAAAGGTAGCCTGCATGTTGATTTTGAAGCTCATCTGGGACACTGTGCTAGTACTGGCTCATGTTTGTATCCAGATTCCCACACACCTGGCTCCCAGTCTGTGTGTAAGCATGCTTGTGAAGTTATGCAGGTGGGGAATGTGAATCTAATCCAGTACTCCTTTTTTTTTTTTGTCCAATTCAGTGAATATCTCCTCTCAGTCTGCTAGCTGTTCACTCTTTGTGTGCACTGAAAAAATAATCAGGTGTTTGTCCGCAGCCCTGCCTCTCTAAACAGGAAACAAAGAAAGTGGCTTGGAGCGAGCCACACATCACACTCCAAGCCAAACGGCAACAGGCTGTCGTGCAGTCCAACGTCTGCTTTTGCAGATTACTGTCCCCGCTCACCTGAATGTAACAGAGATACAACATACACTGCAAAACACTCAAATCCTGCAGAGTGCTTCTGTATAACTCAAAATATCTCATAGCATGCTGACCTGAGAAGTCTAGATTAAAATCCTATGTTAAGGTATTACAACCAAAAATAAGGACTTAATTGATTCTAATAAAAACAAACCTCAGGACTGTACTAATATTACTACTATATATTTTAATGAGGAAGTCTTTTTACTTTTTTTTCCTCTTTTTTTTTTTGGAACATACATCTAATCCAATCCACTTTATTTATATATCACATTCAAAAAAACAATCAAGTTTAGCAAGGTGCAGCACTGTGAGGTAAAATAAGTTAAAACACACAGAACATAAAACGCTGTGAGAGAAAAAAATAGAATACAATAAAAGAATCATAATAAAATAACAAACACTTTACACACTGAAAAAAATAGTTAAAAAAACAACATACATACAGTATTTATGATGAATTATTTTCCCTGGCTAAATAAATACACCATTTCTCCCATCGTTTTCCCCACAGTTCTTTATGGAGCTGTATGGAAAAGGTCATTTGCTCTCAAAGATGTAGTTGTTTTACAATATTAATGCAGATACCAGCAGTTGGGCACTTCTTCTGAAGCCAAAGTTTTGTAATGGCCAGCAAAATCTTGAGGAGGTAGGCATCGAATTTACTCAATCCATCAGGGATATGTTCGAGGTAAAGCAAGATGAATGTTGTACTAATGATGAGACTGAGAGTTTGTGAGATAATTGTTGCTACTTCTTTTCAATAAGGCTTAATAAGGGGGCAAGACCAGAAAATATAAATTCTATCTTGATAGGTTTTTTAAATAAGTAGTCCTTATGCATGTCTTAGTACCCAGTTATATTACTTATTACCAGGCTTTGTTTAATACTTGATTCCCAAAACAACAACAGTGACTAATGCTTAGCAGCAAAAGCAACGCAAGATCAAACCTTAAATACAATAATTTTTAGAATTGATTTTAAGATTTGTGACTTTTAAAGCACGCTCTAGACTTGCACCCCACTACATTTCTGATCTCCTCACCCCATACGTGCCCAGTCGTAACCTGAGGTCTTCAGCCGAGGCTGAGGACCAAAGGTGACCAGACCTCCAAGGAGATCAGATTGGCACATTTTTTATCCTCTTTTAAAAACACATTTTTATCAATTTAGATAAATATATCTTATGTAAGGAATCTGTTTTTTTAGTGTGAAGTGTAATGAGATGTTTGACTTCTATTAAGACAAATACCCACATATCCAGACTGGTGTTTTTGCAGTGTAAAGATGATGAAAAGTACTTTCTACCTTTTAAGTATCCTGAAACCTGAACATCTGCTCCTGAGCTGCACAGCTGCTGTGCTCACAGTTGGGTTTTGACATTACACATAATAAGACTTAATATTGAAGGGAACAAGCTTTAAGAGTCATTTCAATCAGGAGGAAAAAGTGATTCAAGCATTTATTGAGTCTTGCAAGAAAGTATTTGGTTCTCCAGATTTTTAGATGAGGGGTGTACAAACCTAACAAACAAACTAAAGGGAGAAAAAGAGTCGTATTTCAAAGTAAAGCAGCTAAATGATTGGCCTTGGAAGTGATACGGAGCTGTTTTTCAACTCAATGTTTTCTTTACTTTGTAGTTATGCTTGACTTCATTGCTTTAATTGTTAACATTTAACCTTTTCCTTGACCGGAGTGCTTCAGTTTCCTCCTCCTGATCCAGACGGCAGTAACATTTAAGTAACTGGGATCACAAATGAGCAGTTTATGGACATCATTTGAGAGAATGAGGGTTTATAAAGCGGGGCTTTTATGGATTAGGATATTAAAGAGATAAATCACTTAAATTATGTACATATGAATGGTACATTTCTGGCCATAAAATAGAATAGATATGAGCAAGTGGTCCAGGAGAGATGAAGCTGTCTGGAGCTGGTTTTATGCCATTGGCTGTTTCATGGGAGTGTAAGGGGGAGGAGAGTGGGAGTAGGTGGGAAGAGGGAGGCAGAGGCAGAATCAGCCACAGAGGAACACAGACTGGCAGGAAGAGAAGGTGAAACTGGAAGCTCGCTGGTGACAAAAAGAATGGCAGCAGAACGAAAGAGGCACGCTTCAGAGGAGAGCATGATCACAACTAATGTTCTTGAATCTGCAGATCATCTCATGTGACATCTTTAAGTCGATCTATAACGCCTCCACTGCTCTGGATTCTCTTTAATGTCCCTTCCTGTTTCTCACTTGCCCCCTTCGACTCTGTCAACCCGCACCTCCCCGTCCTCTCCATCCTTTCTTCTGCTTTTCTCATCCTCCCACCATCCCTACCTTCTCCACCCTCTCCTCTGCTGCCTCCTCAAGATTTTATGATTCTCTTTAATGATAGATGAGCAGCACTTGATAGCATATTCTCCTCTGCTAGAAATCCATCCTTCTCTGAGACCCTGAATCTAATATTATTCTGTCCTGTGTGTAAACTGGGTACAGTGTGTGTTTACAGTGGAGTAGCTGAATATAGTTACAGCTGAGACCTGGCCTGAAGCTTTGTGTTCTGTTTGAAACGTTTGTGCCGAGCTGGACACATGATATGTGACATGATGAATAACAGAGCGTATTGTGGATGCATCAGAGATGAATACAGTGCAACACTGCAGGATACTGAAAGCTGTTTTTACATAAATGTTCAGCTCTGCTCTGTCTGAAAGCCTCCAGGCTTCAAGCTGCTTAAAACCCTTTATTGAAAACAAGATATGGCATTCATCATCAAGTTCAACAGTAAGCAGCAAATCTCTCAACCAACAAATCTTCAATCAGGGTCCAAAAGGAGATTCAGTCATGTAAAAACAAACATCAGCCTCAGCAATAAACATTTGTTTTTCTCTTATCAAGAAAGATAGTGAGACGATAGTGAGAAGGACATTAAAGGAACTGAAAGTGGAGTTCTCCTCATTATAAAATGACAGCACTGGTTGTTGGTTCAGCTCTATAATTAGAATTCTGCACATGAATACAGACTGTGAGGTGCGAGGGATAAGACTTCTTGTTATCTCTCATTTTGCAAGAAACATTGACCAGTTATCTTTGAGCAGGCGTCATGGGAGAAAAAACTAAGAGAGGAGGTCCAAAATAAAAATCTATGAAAACTTCTGTTGTTGTCTGGAGCAGCTTTTTCAGCAAACTTATCAACACTCTCTCATGCAGATATCTATTGATAAGGGTTAGTCTGAGGCGTCACATTTCTGTCACTCCAACCCCACATCTCAGAATGCTTGTAGGACTTAAAACAAAGACTAGCAAGTGAAGGAAAAAGCCCTGGCCTGAATTTCCTTTAGTAAGACTTAAATTGGCCGCACCTAAAGACCTGAAATACAGACCTCCATGATCCAAGAGTGATAGTTTCATGAAATACAGAAAAGAAATGTGTGTATTTTTATCTTTTTATCCTTTCAGTGTTGATGGTGACGTATGACCTTTTATTTTCAGGAATTATTTTTTATTTTATTCTATTTATTTTTTATTTTATTTTTTATTTTATTTTACTTTATTTAATTGTATTTAATCCTTTTTTTTAATTTATGTATTAATGGTTTATGTATTAATGGTTTATGTATTAGGGACAGACACAGCATACATAGACAAACTGAGAACAGCAAGTATCATAGTTTTCGTAGAGAATGCATCACCTGTCCCTAGAAGGACTTTTGAGAGGGTAAAATATTAAAACAGTAAATTAATTTGACCTTAAACCCAGGTGTATATAGCAAGTTAGCTGGTGAGTAATGTAATGTAGATAGTGGTTTTAATTAAGGTAATTGAACTGTAATTATTTAGTGCTTTACTTATACACTATTCATCATATTCACTCATTCACACCACATTCATTCACAGATGAAGGATGTTAGGAGGATGAGAGGAGATCAACAGCATTGACTAATCCCATATGCCTTCATAAACACACCGCTGTCTGTCTCACTGAGAGTAATATTGGGTTCAGTGTTTTGCCTGAAGACACTTAAGCATGTGACTGCAGGAGCTGGGATCAAACTGCCAACCTTTAGACTGAGAGGCGACCCACTCTACCACTGAGCCACAACCGCCCCGGGCAAAGACAAAATGACAGAGATCAAAGATGGCACCGATTTATAACAGAGGCATTGTCCCCGTCTCCTGCCCAGGGACCTATGATGTAAATTAGCTTAAAGCTAAGTCTGGTGCGGTTAACTGGCTGCACACTGTCCCTGGCAAAATAAAATTCAATTAATAAAATAAATTGAAGAGAAAGATTGTCTCAGACATGAAATTGAATGAAGAGGGAAAACTCCATGCATTAAATTAACAACATTGAATCCTATGATGCTCTGAAAAATGACTCTGTTTCTGTATGTCAGCAAACACATGATAACTCACAGCTCACAGAAAACACCCTCTTCTAAAAGTGCTAACACCACAAGAAGGGGCGTTCATATCAGCTCAGCCAAAGACAACAGTTTTTCTACATGGTGTCATAATGTCATGATTACTTTTAAACTTCCTCACTGAATATATGCATAGTGACAGGCTCTGATATGTGACTCTTCTCTTTCATAAATAATTCAAGGATCACAAAACAGTGAGCTCAGCAAATCAGGAAGTCAGACCGTTCTCATTTTGAGACTTCATGTCAGTTTCTACATGACTGCAGCATGGATGTCAGAGCCGTCACTTAAACACGCTCAGCTGAGGCTTTTAAACTTGAATGCTCTCCCTCTATATGTGACTTCATCTTTTCAGCATCTGCCAACAGTCTTAAGACATGACATGTCAGGTGGAGTGAAAACAAAAACTAGCCTGTGGGCGAGATCTGGAAACAGTTATTGCATGTGACGTGACTGTAAAAGATGTGACTGCACAGCGAGGACTCCTGATGAGGGGGCTGAACCTGCAGCGCTGCAAGAGAAGCGTGAGGGAAGTTATACGATGCATTACATTTTGTGAGCCCTCTATAAAATGGGCTGTTTCGACTTGTACACACTGCTGATTGCAGACAGCAGAACAAAAACATTCATAAAACCACCATTAAAAGACAGATTCCCTCCTCCTTGTCTTAATTAACATGCAATGGCAGATTTAATCACTTTAATTTTGGCATCATCATGCCTGCTACTGTTCTCCTCTCTGGAGCTGTTTGCAAGGGGGTTATTTGCAGAAGGCGTTGCTCAAAAGAATCTCCATTTTGAGGCAGAGAGAAGGAGTTAGATTGACACTTCAAAGAGGGAAGTAATTAATTATTATACCAGCAAGTTTGATAGTTTTTGTACATTAGAAGGAGCAGGGTTTGATTGTGTAGGAGGGAAACTGGAAACACCTTTATCACCAAACAGCTCCTGATAAGAGCTGAACATACAGAGTGGCTGCTGTGAAAAGCAAGAAACCAATAATGAGTTACATAAAGACGTAAATAGCTTCCTTATTAAACACGAGAAATTAATCTTATATAAATCTCATCACAATGTGACCAAAATAGTTCCATCATGCTGTGATTTGTTCCCCACCTGTATGCTTCAGCTTCATTTTATCCCTTTTGGCAAGATGTACCAACGATTACCAATGTGAGGGCGTCGTCTGCAAAGTCCTGCATGTTTATCGAAAATATGACATATGCGGTTTAAACTCAGTCAAGCTCATGAAGTAGATAATTATACACAGCAACAGATGGCTGTGTAGCTGAGATCTCCAAACAGGAACAAGTCCAAAATGTAGTTTCCTTAATTATGCAGCGAACTTGTCATGCAAAGATGGTCTCGGTGTTGTAGTAAGACCTTATGTGTGGATTTAATCTCACATGTGCTCTTTATGTCCTTGCTGTGAGATAATGAAAACCTTATGTAAGAGTAGAGGGTCTGCATGACTCAGCAGAGCTCCGTGTTATAACCCTCCTGAGTTCGGTAAATACAGAGTTCAATAAAAACATGGAGGTCAATAGCGGTAACTGCAGTATATCACTCTGTTGAAAGCATGGACTATTATGAAGTGAAGAAATGCAGAGTAAAGAGAGTAGGATGAATAATATACACCAGGATTTTTATCTCACAGCTGCTTATGTTAGATTTTTTTCTCTGAACCAGCTTGTTTATCCTTAAAATAGCTCTGAATAACACTGGTGCTGTGAGTACAACTAAGCTAGAGTTTTACATGAAAATAGATGAATCGCAATCCAGCAGTTGATAAAATTGTTAAATATAAATGAACTTACAGTCTCACTACTTTCATCTCTCTTTCTTCATCTCCTCTATCCCTGTTTCCAACCCCAACACGGTCTCAGCAGATGTCTGTCTAAAGGCTGATTTATACTTCTGCATCGACTCTACGCAGCAGGGGCTGACGCGGACATGAGTGCTACATACTTGTACGTCGATGTGTCCGTGTCACGCAGCAATTCTCTGCCGAAACGCTTGAGCGCAGTGCGGTCTCTTTGATAGCCGGTTGCCTCCTTCTGGCCCCGCTAAGATCTCTGTTTGCTTTTCCACAGCGGATCAGAGCGTGTTATGTTAATCTACAGCTGATACATGTTGCTGTTTACCATACAGACATGATTACATGAAGAATAGAGAGAAGGAGATGAAATACACAGCCGATGTGTGGCCGATGAGCGGGGAACCCGGAAGTGCTGTAAATGCGGGAAATACAATCCCACATAGCAAAATTTGTCTGATAGGTCTGGCGTCAAGCCAGCACTGTTGGCTGACTGCTGGCATGGCAAGTGGTATGTCAACCAGATGTGGACCAGGTCTTGCAATGATGGCATTGTATATATGATGGCATGCCACATCTGGCCCAATCGTGGCTTTGTGTATGTGGCCCAGATCCATGCCGCATCTGGGCCGATTAAGGTTGAGCTTGTGATTAAGCTGGCCCATGTGTGGGCCGTCTCTGGCAAACTATGTCTGGGCCACTTAAGGGCCGTCATTCTTTGCGGTATGTTGGCCGAGTCTAAGTGTATTGTGGGCCAGAACCGGGCCAGACCAATTTTGCTATGTGGGATGCCGCCGAGCGGACCAATCACAGGGCTTGCGGTCCGCGTCGATTCTACGCATAGTTAAATTTAAGGAGGTGCACATCAGCTACGTGCATAGGCCTCTGTGTAGGTACGGGAGCTACGCAGACCTCCGGCGTAGGCTATGCCGTCAAGTCTTTGTTAATAATAGAACATAGAGTACGGTTTAGACTTGCTCTGTTTGTAAAAGCGTCTTCAGATAACATTTGTTGTGATTTGGGGATTCATAAATAAAGATTGATTGAAGAAAACTCCAACGAGATTTAAAAACTTCTTAAAGTCATCATCTCAAATATTTGAGTTACAAACTTGTTGAAAAAGTAAATCCCTTCAGTTCGGATATCGAGCCAGAGGTGAACTTTGAAAACCCTTACATTTTCTGAAATACCAAAGACAACTCTGGGTGTGGAGTCCACTACAAAATCTCAAGCACAGCGACCAGCAGCTGGGCTTGAGAGAGAGAGAGGAAAGGAGTTGATCCTTTGACCAGTGCGACAAGGGCTATAGCTTCTGTACATGGGGAACCTGCTCCACCAACCACCTAACCAGCACTCTAGCAGTGTCTCTACGTCTGGCTATTACGGCACCATGTGTTACAATGAGAAGGTTCCTGGTTTGAATCCAGTAAGAGCCAAGAGTGTTTCTTTCTGCTGAATTGGATGACACAAACCATCTTAAGGTTCTTCATAATGTCGTCTGGCTCTGGGAATAATACAAAGATAACACAAGCCTCCAAACCACGACCACAACACTGTTCTTATTGCCTTTTAAGAGGCACGCTAAAGCTGTCATAGCTTTGTAAATAGTCGAATTTTTAAAGCAGAACACATCAGTCGATAGCTCACGATGTAGCCACAGCTTCTCTGTGCCTTGGCTCGGTGGCTGTGCTGTCGCCTCATCCCCCAAACACAGAAAGGTGTATTGTCAACACCAATAGAAATGTTTCTGATGTTTAGTTTTGATTTAAAGAAAGCTTTCTGTGACATTTCACTCCATGCATTGTGTAACAAACATGTGAGCATCCTTTGTGTATGAAGACATGTTGGTGCATGTGCCACGGATATAAGAGCGAGGGAGTGTTTGTGCATCTCATTGTATCTGAGTGTTCCTTCATCATGTTTTGATCCTCAGACGCAGGCTTTGGTCCTGGCTTCAAACCAAATGTTGCTTCTCCCCTCATTTATCTTATTTTGCTGCATGTTTGTAACCCGATGCTGCTCTAACACCTTCATAATGAGCACTTGACTTGCAAAAATGTGTTTGTCAACAATGATGAAGACACGGCTCTAAGATCTGTCTTCCTCCATCGCTGTCTGTCCTCTCCCTCTCTTGTCTCTCTGCAGGGGAAGAGGAATAAGCCCGGGGTGGAGGCTGCCAGCTCTCCAGAATCAGTGAGAGGTCGAGGGGAAAATAAAGCCATCAAGTAGGTGTCAGAGAGGCTTAAATGGAGGTATAAGAAAATGATGTACGATGTGGGGTGGTATCACATTTTAACAGCCGGTTCCTGATTGGAGAGCTAATCTTGTGCATGATCTAAAATGTCCGACGTGACATGATGCCATAAAGACAGGGTCGTATTGGTTTATCGCTCTTTTAAAGGCTGGACTAAATAATCTTTACCTCCATATAATTTTATGGAATACTTGCATGTGTTTATGAATGAGTGAACAGAAAATGAAAGGTCCAGGTTTGTCTTAAGTTATCTGCACAACAAAAACAGAACATTCAGTTTGGAGAACATAAATAAGGATTGATTTATGTTACCATGGATGCATGGTGGACATGTTTGCTTTCAAACAGGTATTTTAGGGATTTACCATCAAATTCCAGTACAACTAAATCAGTAAACTCAAACCTTTCTTAGAACAATAATCACATTTATGACAGTTTTATGGAAACTTTTTTGCATAAACTGTAAGGTGACCCAACTTGGGCACTGTCTTATTCAAGGGTAGCATAAAGTATGAATATATAACATTTATTTAACCTTATATTCTCTGATCATTCCCACTCTGACAGCTAAGTTTAAAAACTAGCACAACAAGGGGCCAACATAAATCTTTTAATAGTCATTTTTTAAAGCTCCTGTGAGAAACTTTTTGATTTGTGTTGATTCTGGCGCCCCCTGTGGACAAAGTGGTCTTCACTGCCTTTGTCCTTTTCCCTTAAAACAGTCGAATATATCACTTACCAAGAATCTTTAACGTGAACATGTGGCAAAGAGCTGTATCAACACTGTGCAGCTAATCACTTAGTCTGACTCACTCCCCCACCTGCGGTTTCAGACATTAAAATTAGCGTGAATATCTCGTTGATGGTCTTGTTTGCTTTTTTCATTCATTTTAAGGCAGTAATGTTGATTTCAGTCTGTTTCATGACCAGCTAAAAAGTCTTCACAGGAGCTTTAAGGACTCAATATAAAGACGGTTGTCTAACATGACTCAAAAATGACAAGCTAACTCCTGCACACCGTCTTATCACCTGAAATACATTTTCATAAACTTCTTTCCTACACACTAGTCTCATTAATTAGATATATCAATAGTAATTTTCTACAATCAAATGAACTAAAAAAATTGAGCTACATTGAAACAAAGATAGAATTACTAGCAGCCTGATGCAACACAGTCCTGATAGTTGATATTAACATACAGAATATCCCGCCTCTGACAATCAGTAAATCAAGTTCTATTTAATAGCACCTTTCATTAAAATCAAATGCAATTCAAAGTGCTTTACAGCGATTGAAAAGCAAGAAAGAAGCACAAGTAAAATAATAAATAATGGCAAAAAATTTTTTTAAAAACAAGGATTTTGAAGAAGAGACTAATGCTCACCAACAATAATAAAATGTGTGTCAATAAAAATGAGTTAGAGCATCAAAATATGATAAAAATAGTTCAAATAAATAAGTAAAAAATATAGATAAAATTTGAAGATAAAATAAAAGGACTAGAAATATAAAAAAAAAAGTAGACAATGTATAATAAAAAAAAAAAAAAGTAGTTAAAAATAAATAAAATAATCAAAAATGAAAATCAGTATTAAACATTAAAATAATACATTTATTTTTGACAGGGCAAATGGCCAATCAAAGTTTAAGGATTTTGAGATTGCACCTAAGGGGGCACAGCCACCCTGGCCGTCCCTCTATACACGCCCCTGTCCCTGTCTCCCGTAGCAGCTGTAGTGATCATTTTAGACTTTCTGTTATCGTTCTAAATCCCTGAGGTCCTTGATTTTATTTTTTCCAAAGTACGAGTTAAGGTTAGATGTGCTGAAGGTTTGGCATTGAATGACAGTTTACAGTTCTTCATTCATAATGCTTGTGTTTTTCTGTTGAACTTGCTTTCACAAACTTTATCCTCAGAGGTCATGTGTGTGTGTTTCTCTCCAATAATCCTGTGCTTTTGTTTTTCTCTGATTTCTCTGCCTCCTGTTTTATTTGTTTCCTGTTCCTTCACACTGCGGTAAAAACTTGAGGTCATTTCTTATTTCTCTGTTCTTGGGAGTTTCATCGTGCACTAAACATTTCACACTACCAGGTTCTTGGATGTGTAACTTACCAAACAGTTATGTTGTGTCTTTGAAACCTTGATGAAGGTAATGTAACATGTGCCATTTGTTTTCATAAAGAAAGAGCTCAGCAGTGATGTTTAAAGAACCGTGTACTTTCAGACTATAGATCTCTCTTTGACCTTTACATGTAAGAGAAGGTATTATTACATCATATTCCCTCCTTGTTCTTCAACATGTCTGTCATATTACTCTTCATTAGAGCTGTCTTTACTGCCCTTACCTGTCTCACCTCTCCCCGTCTCTCTTTGTTTGGCTGCAGTGATCTAGACAGAGACTTTTGGAATAACAACGACAGCAGCAATGTGCAGCAGCAGAGGTGGAGCTCCTACCCGCCCAAGGAGTTCCTCTTAAACATGTCTCCCTACGCACCATACGGAGACCCTCGCCTCACGCCCAAGTGAGTCTCAGTCATGGCTGGTAAGGGACCTCTCTGACTTGGCAGGGCTGTACTGAACAGGGGCTAATGTGCACCTCGGAAAACTCCCTCAAAGCTGTGCAACAGCTACAACTGTTTGCAGAGGGGAGTTTCATTTGCAAGCCAAATTGGTTATTTTAACAACGTCTACTGTTTGGCTACCTAACATAAGAAAAAAAAAAGGCAGACTGAAAGGCAAAGGTTGATCAATATATCACTTTGAGCAGTGAGAAGGTCATATTTAACAGTCTAAGGAGGGCAGAACGCCTCGTTTTGTAACGCTGTCTGGACACATATCTTCAAACAGAAGTCTCTGCTCATCCCTGGTAATCCTCATGTTTTTTGCTTTCAGGCATGTCCTCAGTGAGTCGGTGTTTAGTATGCACTGCTGGCCATGCAGCACCTGATAGAGATGTGCGCCATCCCTCAATATTACTGTGATTCCTCAGACTGCCCTCACATTGACAGAAATATAACCATGTTCCACATGATTGCTCTCTGATAGAAAGACAGTGTCTCTGTCTGCTAACAGCCGAGAGGAATTAATGGAAATATGATATCTGATATCTATAAAAAGACTTTGAGTCATGAATGTCTATGAGAAGTGTTGGAGACTCTTCTCTTTAAGTCCAGTCTGTGAGCTAAAGCCAGAACTCAAAGCACAGAACACCAAATCTGTGACGTTTTATATTGCTCCCACATGATGCACAGGGTGTGCAAGTGAAAGGTTTGATAGCCCCTTTCCCTACAGCCCTGCTAGCCCAATCAGACCCTCTTTACCTCTCACCTGCAGCCCATGGAGTGTTACCATGGAGACGGACAACCCTCAGAGAGCAGATCTCACTGTTTTACCTGAAAACCTTTTTCCCCCTTTTCGTACAACCCCAGCCTCTGCTCTCCGAGTGTTCAAAGCCGGATCCCAGAATGCTGCAGCGAATACTGTTCAAACATGTATACGTTCAGCTCAGCCTTCAGGGATCCACGGAGGGTTGACTGTTATTGATTTAGATGTAAATGTTATTTTGTTCTTTTTTTTTCTAGTGATGAATTTGTCGTTTTAAACATTAGTTTGACATTTTTAGAAGACTGCTTTATTTGCTTCCTGGCAGAGTACGATAAGAAGATTAACACCTTTTTCTGTCTCTCACTGTTTCATCAAATATACTGTGAGGCAAAGAGTGAAAGACGGGAACTTAGCCTGTCTTCTTCACAGGTAACAAAATCCACCTGATATCTGGGTTCTTTAATCAGGAAAGATACCAATGAGTAAACGTGTTGATTTTCTGTTTAATGAGGTTAAAACAGTACAGAAGCATATTGCATTCACATGAGAAAAAAAAAGTCTGCTTTGTTTTTCTGAATTAACGAGATAAACAGCACCTCAGTTTCACTATGTGAGGATCCGTATTTTCAGCAATTTTCTGATTGTCACCATGTAGCCAGCTTTAACGCATTTCAGATGCATCAACCGTATATCCATGAAGCATGCCATCCATACCTGCTGAGTTGATCCTGGAGACATGCTGCAACATGCTGTAGATCAGAACAAGCCTTACATCTAAACAACCACAAATTCCTCAGGTGCTGCACAAAGTTGACAATACCATCTATGTTACTTAAAGACACAAGTATCTCCTAATGTCTCAAATCTAAAGTATATTAAACTGGGTTAATCTGAACAACCAGGGCATGTTTACTTCCTTGTGTTGTCTTCGGGTGCTGTTGGGATTTTACTGTAACGGTATGTCGTTAATTCAGAAAAACTGAGCAGATTCTTTTTAAATTCAGAAATAAATTACAGTAATAAAGAAATAATTATTTCATTTACTCAGGAAAATAAAGAAGATTTTTTAAAACATTATTGAATATTTTTTTCTGCAATTCCAAGATAATTATCCAGTTAATTCAGAAAAACAGAGCATCATTTTTACCGAAGCGGTATGTCGTTAATTCAGAAAAACAGCAGATATTTTAAATTATTATTCAATAAAAAATTACCGTAATGCTGAAATAATTATTTCATTAATTCAGAAAAATAAAGAAGATTTTTTTATTTATTTTTAAAATATTTTTTTCTGTAATTCTGAGATAATTATTCAGTTAATTCAGAAAAACAGAGCATATTTTTTTTCTCATATGAATGCAATACGCCTCTGTAAAACAATGTTTTTTTTATTATTCTATTATAAATGTTTGTCTTCATATAAATTAAGATACATACCATTCAGTGTTTACGACCAGATTTAATATGGTTGCATGTGTTTCTGTTTTTTATGCTAAGCTAAGCTAAACTTGAGCAGCAGTGGATCAGGAGAGGAAGTGAGTCTTCTCTGGTGGTTTGATCCCCGGCTCCAACAGTATGTTCGAACGTCCTTGAAGAAGATACTGAATTCTAAATAAGGCTAACTGTGTGAGTGAATATATTAGAAATGGGCAGGTTGGCAGCGTCCTGTGTGTGAATGTGTGTGTAAATGGTTAACGGCGGCACTTTATGTTAAAGCTCTTTGAGAGGTCAGAAGATATAAAGGCGCTAAATATAGGTGGAGTCCATTTACCATAATTGTCACCTGGCTCCAGCTTCATATTTAACGGAGCAGTACGCCGAGAGAAATATTAATCTTCTATAATTCTCTGCCAGAAAGCTAATAAGTGTAAGTCCAAAAGTGTCTCACGGTGTCTTTAATGGGGTGGTCTCTTTTCTGTTTTGTCCTTTGTGGGTGTGTAGTCGTTATGTGTTTTGACACCTCTCACCTAGCTCTCCGCTCGCTCTGTTTTCTGCTCATTTATTGTCACTACTCCCACTATCACTCAGCGTACTGTAAGTGCTTTAAGGCTGCCTGATAGCCCTCCTGAGTCTGCTCCATTGAGCCCTTTTCCAAAAATAGACTCACGGTCTCCGTCGTGTATCGCTCAGCAATTAAGTGTTTGGAAGGTACAGCGTCTGTTTCATATCAACCTCCATTTCATCATTTAGATGCATCTCGTGCTTCACTGAGGCATTCAGTGAACCTGTTCATTCTTATCCTCTCCAATTAACTCTCACTTGACTCTTTCATAACCAGAGTAATCAATGGCTGTACTGTATCTCTGCAGTGATGGCTGAGCTGTTTTAATGTCAGCTGGGATTGTTGTGATGGCACTGCATCTTATTACATGTATACCTGGGTGGCCTCTGTGTGTTGATGACAGTGGAAATTCTTAAGATATGGGACAGCAGATTAATGAGTCATTGAGTTCATGCTTCTTAACATTAAACTAATGTTGCATTTTTAATGGTGAAGTATTTTTAACACAGGTATAGAAATGCCTTAGATGGATGCAAATAGACCACAAACAAAAGACCAAAATTACAGTTGTAGTCTGATTTTAAGTGCAACAACATTTTCCCCATTATCTTAATCAAAGTAACAGTGAGAAACAATATATATATATATATACAGACAGGGGAAGTTTGAAGTTTGCATTCAAAGCTTGATCCAAAAAGGCAACCGGACTTGGTTTGATTCTTAAAGACATTTCACCTCTCCTCCGAAAAGACTTCTTCAGATCTGACCAGACTGGGAAAGAGCTAGAAAATATAAGTCTCTAATGCCCCTTTTCGACAGAGGCAGTTTCAGGGCCGGTCCGGAGCCGGCGCTCAATTGAGAACGTTTTTTTTGTGTGTCAACTGCGAGTGAACTGGCTCCCTGCTGGGTTGAACCGGTTCAGGGGAGCAGCTCCAACTCTTTGCTGGTCTAGAACCGCAAACCGCTTACGTCAGTGACAAGGTGCGAGGGGCGAGGGCGGGGTTGCCATGATCAAAAACACAAACCAAACATGTTTCCACCATTGTCCTGCAACAAAATTTTTTAAAAGACTAATGCGGGGCGCTGGTGGCCTAGCGGTCTAAGCACCCCACGTATAGAGGCTACAGTCCTCGTCGCAGGGGTCCCTGGTTTCGATTCCTGGCCGGTCGACCATTTCCTGCATGTCCTCCCCCACTCTCTACTCCCCACATTCCCTGTCTCTCTTCAGCTGTCCTATCAAATAAAGGCCAAAAATATTAGTTGAAAATAAAAATAAAAAAGACTAATGGATTCCAAGGCAAAGCAGTGGTCAGCCGAGGAGACAAGCTGCTGTTGTCTGCCAATCGTTGTTGTGAGGGAAAGGTTGCTCTAGTGCTGCTGGGAAAGGCGGTCACGTAAATCTGACGTCATGATGTGCCTCTTCCAAGGCCTCGAGCAGTTGGAAAAAATAAACGGGTGCCGTGTTGGTTCACGAGTTCCACCAGCTCCAAAACTGCTCGAGCACAAGCCCAGAAATACAACTCGGTTCACGTTGGTCAAAAAGAGGTATTACAGTCGCGGGGTGTGTTCAGGTAGTCACAAAGGGTTGTAAACAGGGTCGATATCCTGTGACATGGTTTCTGGTGTGAGTGTGGCCTTACTTGTTTTGAAAGAGAATTCAAGACAGCGTTGTATGTTGGAGAAAAATGGTGTCTTAGGCCACCATCTCCATCAAGAGAATGATGTTCAAGTTTAACATAGATGGCTTCCTTGACCCCTCTCTTTAATACCAACGATCTGAACCTTGCTGTCCTCAAAGGTCCCTTGTCCTTGAGGTGTGGATGTACAGCTGAGTCCTGGCCTGAGGAGCTAGCTTTTCTGTGCCAGGACACAGCTGTAGGCCACACTCACACCAGATATCAAGTGACCCCATCGACCCACAGACAACCCATGACCTGAACGACTGTCAGGAAGTAGGCTAAAGACCCTACTTAGGATCTATTGTGACTACCTTAGCACACCCACGACTGTTACAGGCTTATATTTTCGAGCTCTTCCCCAGTCTGGTCAGAACTGATGAAACCTTTCGGAGGAGAGGTGAAACGTCTTTAAGAATCAAACCAAGTCCAGTTGCCTTTTTGGATCAAGCTTTGACTGAGAAGCTTCACAGACATTTTGAAGTTTCTAGTTTTAGAGTGCTGATAGATCTGTCAGTAGAAGGGACACAGTATGACTCCAGTATATATCTCTCTTCTAATAGGAATTAATTTTACCTTCAGCCTACACTTAATGTCTAAATGTTGTTAGAGACATCGTTCTGATGTGCAGCTGTGTTTGGTTTGTCCTCACTCAGTAGGACGTCTCTGTTCTGAAGTCCACCGTCTGTCTGATGTGCTCGTCTCTTACTCAGGGCATCCTGGGGTGGGTTTGGTGGCAAAATGAGAAATGGGTTATGGGAATTTTACTGTGGAGAAAATGTTACACAAACTCATTAGATAAAAGTGCTTTTGTTTTCATTATGAGCTGCAGGTGAGCTGCTGTGAGATTAGAGAGACATTAGTGTTTTATTATCATCAGCTGTATCTGCACTGTAAGAATCTGAGGGTGATGCATCTGCATCATTACTGAGCTATTATGCCCCAGTTCATGCAGCCAGCAGGTTGGTCATTGTTGTCCCTGGTGTGGAGTATAATGTGGATAACATGCTGCATCTCTGACCTCTGATACTCTGTGGCCTGATTCTCATTTCAGATGTATAAAAAGGCTTCTAGTGGTAAGGTGGATGCTGAGAAAAAGTCACTCATATTTCAAGATTCTACATTTTTAGGTCTTTAAAGCTAGGGTTGGTAGTCACGGAAAACTAGCATGAATTTGAATGTGTCACTCAGCGGTAAGAAAACACCAAAACATTATCATAGTGACAGTTAAAAAAACAAACAAACATGAAATGAACCCGCAGGAGGCGGGCAGAACGGCAGGACGGGATTTGATTGGTTTCATAATTTGGATCCTGATGGCAGGGATTGGTTGGTGTTTTCCCAGGTTTACTCCGGCTGTAGATAGCGACTCTTTTTAAAGAACACATTATGTATTGATTGCCATCAGGACATAAAGATCATTTTAACCAGAATAACAAAAAGTGTTTTTAAATCTGACTACCAACCCCAGCTTTAAATGTAAATCAGACATCCCAGATAGCCTTGATATCATGCTTAAAGCCAGGACAGTAACCTGCTGGCCCTCGGTTCTGTGCAGTTGGAACAGAATCTTGGTACTTTGAAAGATGTCTTTGTCCACAGAATAAAAAAGCAATGATGTTTTCAATGTTTTCTTCAATTGGCTCACAGGGTTACACAGTTCACCTCAGCCCAGACCTCTTCACTGCTTTTTTATTGCCTGTCTGGCTGACCGGCTGCAGCTGCTCCAGGTTTCTGTTGGGAACTGGACACTTGTGGCTGCACTGAGAGCTCACAGAGTGTCTTACTCACCCGTTTGACTAACTTTATTCATGACTCTTCTGCTCTCCGGCTCTGTGCGTCTGTCTCTCGTCTGTACGTCTCTCTTTCTCCTGGTCCTTTCTTTCTGTCTGTCCGTGTTCCTCTGTCTTCCTCACTGTTCCTCCCAGTGGGGCTCCGGATAAGGGTGGGCAGGGCGGTGCTGGACCCTCACCGGGGGCCAGTAGCAGCGGGGGTGGTGCGTGCTCTGGGACTGGGGAGGGGCCCAGTCGCAGTGACAGCGTTCGGAGCATGGTGACGGGGGGCAGCAAGGCCGGGCGCTGGCAGACGATCCAGAGCCACTTGCATGCCGGAGGCCTGCGGCTCAGCAAGTGAGTGGCGCATGGTGCCTGGGGGCACGCATGAGGGGCTACAAAGGGTGCAACAAAGCATGGTGTGGATATCAAGGAAGAGTGTGAGTTTGTAAAACCATGATGAATGCCACTGTTGCACGTACATTCAAAGACAGACATGAACAGAAGCTACTTTTGACACCCTGCAGATGAAGATGTGAAGCAGACCTGAGGCCAGCTGCTCTGCTGACTGTACCTGTGTGCATGATTTAAATGCTGGTTGAAGTCTCAAATACTTTTATTTGTCAGCTGCCATCCCTCCACCAGCTGCTGTCAGGACAGCCTCGGACAAAGTGAATCCACAGTCCTGCTGGTTCTCTGCATGCTCAGACTTTCTTCTGGCTGTGACAGTTTTTGAGGATTTCAAACCGAACCAGTGCTCACTACAAAATCTTCAAAAGTGGCGTGCTTGCTCTCCTCAGGTAACCGCTTTTTAAATTCAGTGAGTTTCTGTGCAAACAGCAGGGGAGCACTTTTATTGGCCCAGTGATACAAATGAAATCCTTTCTTAATGAGGCTCAATTTGAACTCAAGTCCACTGAATATCAACCTGTGATTGAGTTGCAAAGTGGAAGAAACTCACTTGTGCGTCCCTGGTTCCTGAAGTAAACTCCCATTAATTGTTTTTTCACACAAACAATGACACTTGACTCTCAGTTGGTGCATTTCTACAGCTTGCATCATCAAAAGAAAATATTAAGAACAACTTTTTCTTTGATTAGAAATAAAAGGTTAGTTCTCTGAGTTTGTTCTTGCTCAAATACGACTGAGAATTTTAAACAAACAGATGAAAAATACAAAATATTTCCATAAGAGTTTGGACGCTGTAAAATGTTGATAAAAACCGAATTTGATGGTTTGCAATTTATTTAAATCCTATTTCTAATTGCATATACAGTCATGGCCAAAAGTTTTGAGAATGGCACAAATATTACATTTTCACAAAGTCTGCTGCTTCAGGGTTTTTAGGTGTTTTTGTCAGATGTTTCTATGGTATAATGAAATACGGTTAGAAGTATTTCATAAGTATCAAAAGCTTTTATTGAGAATTACACAGAATTCATGCAATAAGTCAATATTTGCAGTGTTGACCCTTCTTTTTCAAGACCTCTGCAATTCTCCCTGGCATGCTGTCTATCAACTTCTGGACCAAATCCTGACTGATGGCAGTCCATTCTTGCATAATCAATGCTTGGAGTTTGTCAGAATTTGTGGGTTTTTGATTGTCCACCCGCCTCTTGAGGATTGACCACAAGTTCTCAATGGGATTAAGATCTGGGGAGTTTCCTGGCCAAGGGCCCAAAATCTTAATGTTTTATTCCCCGAGCCATTTTGTTATGACTTTTGCTTTATGGCAAGGTGCTCCATCATGCTGGAAAAGGCATTCTTCATCACCAAACTGCCCTTGGATGGTTGGTGGTTCCTTGCAGGTAACCATGGCTAACAGATGAGGAACAATGGTGTCATGCACCATCTTCCTTTTAAAGTGTCCAGTCACTCAATCATGACAGATTGATCGCCAGCCTTGTCCTCATCAACACCCACACCTGTGTTAATGTGTGTGACACCTGTGGGTCATTGAAATTATGTTAGCTGGTCCTTTTGTGGCAGGGCTGAAATGCAGTGGAAATGTGTTTTTGGTGATAAAGTTCATTTTCAAGGCAAAGAGGGACTTTGCAATTAATTGCAGTTGAGCTGATCACTCCTCATAACATTCTGGAGTATATGCAAATTGCCATTATAAAAACTGAAACGGCAGACTTTGTGAAAATTAATAGTTGTGTCATTCTCAAAACTTTTGGCCATGACTGTAGTGCAAAGAACAACATATAGTAAAATTTTGTAAAATGAAAAATGTTGTTTTCGGAAAATATGAGCTCATCTTAAATCAAAATTGGACATTCTTATTTGACATCATGGATGTTGCATCCTCCACTTTATCAATCAATCTATCAATCAATCAACCTTTATTTATACAGCACAATGCCAAACTGTTTTAAAACATGTTGCTGGCATCAAAATACATTTTTGATAATACATTTTTAAGTTTCAACATTTAATATGTTTTCTTTGCTCTCTGTTCAATCAAATGTGGGTCTAAATTATTTGCAAACCATTGTATCTGTTTTTATCAACATTTTACCTAACATCCTAACTCTTATGGAATCAGGGTTGTTACTTCTCAAAGTTTACACGGTACCACTTTAAAATAATGGCAAACATTATTTTAGCGAATGAATGCTTAATACATGCCAAAGTAATACCTGCACTAGTGTTTAATCTTCATCACAATATTAAAGACGTAGTCATTACCTGAAGTCACAGTCAATTGATTATTAGTTCATGATGAGTAACAGGAACTAATGTTGCATCCTACATGAATTCAAACAGAAATTCATCATGAGTCCATACATTATTTCAATACGAAGTAATCATTAATTTGCTTAAAAAAGTGGACCATTATTGTAAAGTGTTACCATTTAAATGTGTCCAATTAAAACAAATAGTCACAGAAGAAACCAGAAGTGGAAGACCTAAAAGAATCACTGAGATGAAGTAGTGTCAGATTTGTGAAACACCATGAAGTGCTAACTTAGAGCTTAATTACACGACATCTTTCAACCAACATGATACCTCTGAAATTTGAAAACGTCTGCTGCCTTTTTGACTTGTTATCCTCCAAGAAAGTTATTTCAAGCTAAATATGTTCTGAGTCAAAGTTTGCACTGAGAAAAGAAACTACAATAAGTGATATAAATCTTTAATCCTTGAAGAGGTGAAAGGATTGCTTAAACAAACCATTCGTGTGAAGGATTATATTTTTGATCAAACCCTAAATGTCACATAAACACTTCTCGAGTAGTTTATATTTACCCCAGATCTTATCTTATATTTCAGCTGCTGATATCAGCACAAAATCCCACGAGACCATAGTAATATCACACTCTATGAGCAAAAAGCCCAGAAACCAAGAGGTTGTTTTTATCAGTGTCTGATATACAGCCCAGCTTAGCACACACAACACATTTTCTGTATTAAGATTAAATTCTGTCCTCTATATAAATATGTGATTTAGACGTAAATTAATATTAAGTTAAACATAATAAGTATACAATTTTATTAAATGTATGCAAGGGTATTGCACTGCTTTGATCACACAGTAAATCTAGAGTTTACAACAGAAGATCATCTCCCTTTCATTCATTGTAAAGCCAGCTATGTATTTATAAGATGGTTGTTCTTGTCTTGATATTGTAGGCTGATAAGAAAGAAGAGAACAAGAGTCTTATGTGCCTTTTCATCAGACTGTGTACATCAGACATTTTCATCCTCACAATGAATGAAGCTTTCAGCACATTTTACTGATCTCCAAAATTTAAAGTAAACCGTTTAACGACACCGTTTCTAGTTTTTTAACAACATGTCAATTATACTGGCGGTAGAAGTTCTCCTGTCACTCCTCTGTTTTGCTCCCTGTCAGATCTACCTGTATTTCCATTTCTCCTCTGGAATTGGTTTCTATTTTTGGGCATTTTTTTACCTCTCCATCGCTCTGTCTCTCCACCTCTCTCTCTCTCTCTCTCTCTCTCTCTCTCTCTCTCTCTCTCTCTCTCTCTCTCTCTCTCTCCATCACTTTTCACTTTTGGTGTGTTTTTTTTCTACGCTCTGACTCTGTGTTCGTTTTTTTCACCCTTCTCAATTTTCCTTAATTACAAAATCATTCAAGGTTTATAGTCATCTTAATTGACTTTCAAGCAAGAAGAAATGTGAAAATAACCCTCTGAGTCGTAATAGGATACAGCAGATAAAGAGGGCTCACTCTCAAAGCGTTTGAACGACTGCTGCTGGTGCTGTGAAGACGCACACACAGGGGGCAATAAATATGTAGAGTATCTGACAGCACGTGTAGAAACAACAATCAGGTATATTGTAAGGAGCACACTCTGCATTTTAGAGCTCCAAAAACCTTCAAAGAATCTAATTCTGCCAGATTTGTGACTCTGAACAGACCGGCTAATGTTAGCATCTTTAGACTGTCTCCCAGATGTCTGGCCTGATGCCACCGTGAATCCAGTCGTACGTATTGATCTAATATGATATTGTTTGGAGCCAGACATGATGTGCAACATAGACCTTTCTATTACAGCTGCATGTATCTGAATCTTTATCTGCTGAAAAAGTACACAATCAGTCTCTCTGCCTGTGTTTGGATATAATTTGGTAGTTGTTGTGATTTCTACTAAATGTGGGAAAGTAGTGTTTTCAAACCACGTACTTATTGGCAAAGCAATCTGTGTCTTCAAAGCATCACATTGATTGTATATTAGAAAACCATGAGGCAACTTTTGTGAGAAGAAATATCTGTTCCCATTACCACATTTGTTCTTTCCTGTGTAATATCTGTGGATTCAGACACATTTCTACCTTTTAATATCAGTGATAATATATATATATATAATATAATATAATAATATATATAAGTGATAGCCTTTTAACCTCTGAGTCATTTCTGCACTGTTTGATTTATGAGTTCATATTAGAACAATCATTTATTTCTAATGTCTTCATATTCTCTCATCCATTTCCTTTATTTTTCTCTTCATCCTGTTTTCACCTCTGTCAACTTGTCCTTATGGAGGACTGGTGGACAGTACAGCACTAACACCACAATCAATCAGTCAATCAATCAATCAATCAATCAATCAATCAATCAATCAATCAATCAATCAATCTTTATTTATATAGCGCCAAATCACAACAAACGTTATCTATTATTAACAAAAACCCAACATCAAGACAGGATAAGATCCAGTCCCATCTTGCAGACAGGACTCAGTCTGATCTCATCTTAATCCACCATGAGCAGAGCACTTTGCAGCATTTAGCAAGTTACAGTGGCAAGGACAAACTTCCTTTAACGGGCAGAAACCTCCAGCAGGACCAGACTCATGTTAGACACACATCTACTGAGACCGAGAGAGAGAGAGAGAGAGAGAGAGAGAGAGAGAGAGAGGGGGAGAGGGAGAGGGGTAGGTTGGTAACTTTAATGGGACAGGAAAAGTTAAAGTAAGTGACAGGCAGAGAGACGAAAGAGATAGGATCCCAGTGTGCCAGTTCCCCCGGCAGTCTAAGCCTATAGCAGCATAACTAAGACCTGGTCCAAGCCTGAACCAGCCGAACTGTAAGCTGTATCAAAAAGGATAGATTGAAGCCTACTCTTAAAAGTAGAGAGGGTATCTGCCTCCCGGACTCTGACTTGTAGATGATTCCAAATGAGAGGTGCCTGATAACTGAAGGCTCAACCTCCCATACTATTTTTTAGGTACAACGAGTAGACTACGACTATACATACCGGGGAGAAGGAGCCATGCTCATGCAACTAAGAGTTATTGTTAATTTAAAATGATTGCCAATTAGAGACTGAAACTGTGCAGCGCTTCAATTTATTTGAGCATGAAGAGGAATTGGGTCGGCTCCAAATTTAAGTGCACAGAGCCATCAATGATTAAATAAAGCTGAAAAAAGATTTGGACGTCCATCATACTCATCATCCAAGCTGGAAGTGGAGGTACTTTACCTAATGTAAACAACTTTATATTGTTGATGCTTCACAATAGAGTACGCTGGAGCATTTTTTATAACAAGTTGATATCATAGATCAAAGTAGAAACCCATTTCTTTATATTAGTTCCTTACCGAATGTGTTTGGGTGACGGCTTTAAGTACATTCTACGATACAGATGAACCTTGGCTGCCGTTAATATACGTAGAAAAACTATCCAGGCTTGAGTCTGCACCTTTTGAACCAACAAACTGCTCAAGACATCCAAAATAGATGAAGAATACTTTGCCGTATGTTTCAGTTTGATGTGGATTTCAGTGGCTGTTAGCAACACGAATACAACTTCTTACTCCCCTTCATCAAATCTCATCTCTCGAGGCAAATCAGAGACAAACGTTCTCCTCATATCGAAAGGCAATAGCAGTTCTATTGTACTGATGATTCGATTTAGAGTCTCAGCTGACCCTTAGAAGTGATCAGCTAACAGTTGCCTAATGTTGTTTATGCCGAACACAAACAAGACTTTTGCTTCTGGAGCCCCAAACGACCAAATTACCTCCTCCCATTTCCAAACCCTTTTAACACTTCTGCTCAACAGAAATCCGACTAACAACTTCCAAACATTATCTCACGTTTTTTTCATTTGAATTATTAACCACGAGTAAATAAACATTCTCTTCAAAGCCTGTCCTCAGGAAAGACCTAATCGTGTGCAGTATGTGAATGTGTGTGCATGGGTGCATGAAGATGAGCACTGTCTTGTATTTACTTGATCCAGCGGTGCTCTGCTCCTCGGCGTGCCCGTCTCCTGGCTCTCCAGCAGAGTTAGAGCCCAGTTAATACCGAGGAGCAGCGCTTACACAACTCAAGTCCAGGCAGTAAATCCTCCCTCGCAGCGCTAGCTTCAGACAGAGCTGTTTAGCACGAGCTTACAGTTATCAGGCAGGCCAGTGATTGAGCAGAGGATAAGGAGGTGAAGCACTATTACATGATTGTAAGAGTAGCAGGCCGGTAATTAGAGAGCCGACTTAAAGAACGGTGATTGGAGGCGGTGTTCAGAAAGATTGATGAGAGAGCTGAGGGTGAGGAAAGATGAATGGAGAGAGGAGATAGGGAGCATTTGAGCTTAGAGGCACATGGCGAGGGAGAGAGTGGGAAGGGAAACAGCAGGAGCAGACAGGACCTTAGAGAGGGAGCAGTGGAAGCAGAAGTCAACAAGGCGAGAAGGTAGAAGTAGGTCAAGTCTAATAGGGGAGAGAGGCAACGTAGAGAAACAATTTAGCAGTGCAGATGGAGGTAAACTCGAGTTAAGTGACAATTATGCTGCAGTTTTTGCCTGGTTTCAATTCCACAGAGGTAAAAGTTTATTTAGACACCAGCTTGGAAGAGAGTATTGAAGTGTTTCCACATTGCATGCAGCCAAAAACTCTCAAACTGTCCTACAGTATCAGCTCAAATTCTGCAAGTGTTTTCATACAGTTGTTCAATAGTTATCTAAAGCCGTTTCTCTCCTTTTTCTCCCTTCTTTCACTGGACTTCTTCGTTGTTTGTTCTCCCTTGATCCACTCCCTCCTTTGATATTCACTGCAAACACTGTGTTCCCACATTTCAATCTCTGCTGTATCTCTGTGTATACTCGACACATTTATCCTCCACGCCTTCCTTTCCGCATCAACATGGTCGTGTGTACTCGCATCTTTTCTAAATCCTCCCCTGTCCCTGTGTCCCTCGTGTTATCTCTAACTCCAATGTCTTCCCTGTTGTATCCATCTCTCTCCCCCTTGCTGTGTGTCTGCTCAGTTTCGGAGACGCGTCCCTCTCCTCCGCCTCTACCCTGGAGCACATCCCATCCTCGGCTGTGGCGCGCCCTCGGCCCCTGGTCCGGCAGCAGAGCCTCCAGCAGCCCCTCACCCACCAGCCCCCTCCAGGTCCTAACGACCCCCCGGTCACCTCACAGAGCCTGGGCCAACTGCACACGGGCCCGGGCGGCGGGGGCCGTGGGGGCCCACGCGGGGTCCGTGGAAGTCCAGCTGGAGCCTCCCGGTACAGAGGAACAGGGGCAGGACGGTCGAGGTCAAATCCTGGCAGCTGGGATCACATGGTGGAGCAGATCCGCCACAGAGGCCTGGATGTCAAGTCGTTCTTGTAAGTGTCATCAAGTTTTCTACTCGAGGAAATGTTGCTGACAGATAACACTACTGAATATGAATGATGCTGCTACTATCAGTGATTCAGGGTGAACTAAATCCCTGTGTCAAATGTTACCCTACAAACTTTATCCTTTGGTTTACAGCTTCAAGCTTTGTCAGTTTATTAGGAACACCAACATGACGTCAGTTAACACAACAGTGCTGCATCAAATCAAACATTTAAACTTTGATCCAATATCATTTTCATGTTTTAAGGCTGGGTTGTAGTTTGACTGTTTTGGAAACACATTCATAACCTTTGTTTTACGTAAATACAAGTAGAAGTCCACCCTGCAAATCTAAAGCAGCATAGATATATTTATAGTTTGAGTCAAGTGACCAGCGCTGAGACCTGGAGGGCATAAACAGCGTAGTGAAATGACGGCTTCCATTGAACGCTCTACTGAGCTGCAGCACAGGCTTGTTAATCGTCCATCTCTCAGAATAAGGCATATTTATATCCCCTGACAAGTCATTGCCAGAACTTCACGTTGGTGATGTTTACATCTATCTACACAATAATATTTTTCCTTTACGCCGCCGCCAGAATGAAAGCCTATAGAAGTACAGACAGCTGAATGTATTTTGGATCCAGTCGGGTCAGTAACACTGCAGTTTGAGGTGCAGTGAGAAAATCTTCATCATCAGAGCAAAGGTGACTGATATCATTCATGTAGACATGTAAAACTGTCTCTCCCTTCCTAATGTTCCCTGTCAAGCCTCAACACTAAATATTAACCTTCTCCTACCCTTACGTAAGACCACTTTATCACCAGACTGTCAGGATAAAAGTGTCTGCTTGTCACGTTGCTACTCAGCTAGCGTTAACTGGTTTGCTAGCAGAGTCAACAAGTTATCACTGGAGTTGTTTACATCGGTCCACCCACCGACCATGTCAGAACGAGTATGACAATGACTTAAAGCTGCTGTTGGTGTGAATGGTGTAAAAAACTGTACTTTTTTTCTGCTGGGTTTGGAGAAAAGGTCATAATACCAATCAGTACTCATCTGTAAGCAAAGTAATTTGAGATTATGGTGGAAATTTCAATGCCTTTGTATCAAGCAATGTTATGATTCCCCTCGTTCCTGTTATCACGGACCAATCATAGCTACTCCCCAACACTCTGTCCTGATTGGTCGAGTGGCGGCCCCACTACGTCGCCCTGATTTTATTCTTTATGACAAGCCCCATCTTGCACTGATGTTGTAACTGACATGTTGACTGTTGTGTATTGTTTGTCTGTTTGTTAGTGTTTGTGTTGTTTATCGACAAGCTGATATTTTGTGGGCGGGGTTACGGGAGCAGAGAGGAGAGGGGTAGTGTTGACATTCAAAATCTCTCTCAGAACTGATGTTTATATCACGACTACCAACAGCAGCTTTAACATACATGAATAAAGATACTCAGTGTTTTACATCAACTCACCATTAATGAGATGTTGGCTCAAAGACGTGTGGACTTTGAACGTTGTTTTATTCACTCACCAGGGATAGCGTAGCGTCTAATATAATGAATCCACATTTCCTTCTCTCAGGATTTTCTTTCTCAGATGGGATTCTTTAGAAGCAAAACTCAGGCTTGTCTCCTTGTCAGCTTGCTCATATAATTGAACAACAGCTGTCAGGCATCTAAAAAAAGTTTTAAACACGTAGTTAGCAGCAGAGTCTGGTCCTTTCCCTGTAGCCTGGAGCAGTAGGAAGCCTTTTTTGCCCTCCAGGGGGGCAGTTCTATAAGTGTGTGATGTCGCTTGAAAATGATGTATTGTATGGATGTATCTTAAGTGTGGCTGTTTGCATAAATTCAGCAATGATTTGTAATTACTAACACTGCTGGGAACATATGGTTTGTGTTGATTTTGGCGCCCCCTGTGGTCGAATTGTTTTTTTTTACTGATTTTGTCCTGTACATGTCTAATTGGTGTTTCATCCTGCTTTCTTTTAACGGTCAACTCACTCATCAAAAGACCCTTTGCTGCAGAACATTTGAAAAAGGCTGAATCAGCATGGTGCAGCTTAACACTTGGTCTGACACCGACCCCCGCCAGTGTTTTCAGACATTAAAAATAACTCCACAGAATTAGTCACTCTCCTTACTAATGGTCTTGTTGGCTTTTTTAGGTCATAAAGAGACGTCTGTATTAATTTCGGTCTGTTTCATAATCAGCAAAAAACTCACCACAGGAGCTTTAAAATAATCATTCAGTAGGCTGTTAAGGACAAAACGCTTGAGCCATATTTATAGAAACAAAAGACAAAGGTAAGAGAAGCACTCAAACATAAACCTGCAATGATCTGATAGATGTGGATGTATGTTACTGTGCAAAGGTGCTGAAATAAACATGGTCCCGAATCAGGTTCCTGTATGTGAGATCCTCCAATTCCTCCCCTGTTGATGAGGACAGATGATATCTGTAAGAAGCTCCTGATTGTCTTGGATACAAGCACCTAGAGCTCTGCCCCTCTGCTTGACTTGAACGATAGATTGCAGATGATATGCTCCACAAAGCAGCCTCACGTGATGCCCCCTTGCTTCCCCTTCTTACCATGTACGCTCAACACACCCACACACACACACACGACACCGCACTCCTGGACTTTTTGCGTGTCTTCCCATTAACAGTGTCTCCAGGCCAGTGACCTCCCTGCCTCTGTGAATCATCATTCAAATAAGGCACATACATAAGGCGGAGGTATCGCCCCATTGTCCCCGTCCTCATGAATCTCATTGGACCAAACACATCAGATGTTGACCCTGGAGGCTGAAACATGTTGTGGGGAGTGGAAGTATCATGCATTTGAGATCTGTGGAGTATGAACCATAAAAGGCAGCAGTATCACCTTCCACGTGTTCATGCCTGTCACACAGTGTGGTCGCAGAGCCACCCTGCTCGTCTTTCAGATCAATAGAGCCGGTGTAGGTGGTAATGATTTCAGAGCCCTCCGGTTCAAGTGCGCATGTTTTTTTTTTGGTCATCCATACAAATCCATTCACCTCATCGATGGGCGTCATGTTGTTACTGTTAACACATCCCTAGTGGTGTGCTGTCTCTTAAGTGCTAATGTGTTCCCCTTGTTGTCGATATTGTTACAACAAACAGCCTCTTGTTGCAGGGGAGCAGCTCTGCAGAAAGCACAGGAAGGCTGGGAAATACAATCACAAGTGTGAGATATGGAGAGATGAGAAGAAAGCGATCAGAGGAGGAAAAGAGGAAACTGAAACAAAAAGCACAAGATGGGTTTTCTGCTCTTTTTACTGGCATTTGTTTGGACTTCACAATGTGCACAGAGACGTTTGTTTTCACTTCACTTCTCGCTCTACACCTTTGAGAACTTTAGAACACTACACAGGAAGTTCCTCGCTTTCTTAAAGTTTGAGCCATCAATAAATGGTAAATGGACTTGTACTTATATAGCGCTTTTCTAGTATGTCTGACTACTCAAAGCGCTTTTACACACTACTCATTGCTTTCACCCATTCATACTTATTCACTCACTGATGGTAGAGGCTGCTAATGTAAGGAACCATCACACACTTTTACACACTGCTGAACAACAGCGGGAGCAATTTGTGTCTTGCTCAAGGACACTTTGGCATGTGACTGCCGGAGCTGGGAATGAACCGCCAACCTTCCTATTGATATCTGTGGTTCTCAAAGTGGGGATCCTAGGACCCCTGGGGGTCTGTGAACCATAGCGTGGGGGTCTGTGAAATTATTATAATAAATATCTAATAAATTATAAAATTGTGCTGTGTCATTAAAAACAGCATATATATATAGATGAGGACCATTTGCGCCACTGAAACCAGCATATTGTGCCCATTACTCCCACCCTAGTTAACTTTGGGCCAATAGAAACTGATATGATTGTGACACGTTACATCAATCTGTCACGTATCACTCTTACACACTTCACTCCGGTCACAACTGTTCCTGCTACTACTTAGCTTTGCCTTCTAGCTCACGAGCATGGGGCCATTTCTAAATCAGTTCACATCATTAAGTGATGCTAAGCCCAAGCTAGCTAAATTAAGAAAATATGACTACAGGTATATAGAGTTTGGATTTATTGAGAACTGTGACGGGAGACCAAAAAGCATCATGTGTCAGATGCTAGCGAAAGAAGCTATGAAGCCAGCCAAGCTAAAGCGACATCTGATCACCCAGAAGACAAGGACAAAACTTAAGACAATTTTTTCCAGCGAAAGACGAGGAATACATCCGCCAGGAAACCCAGCTGGTGAAGTGTTTTCTGTTTATCACTATGGAACAGGTCTGAAGTATTTAGATTGATAAGTTATACAATACAAATAGTTCCAAGGGCATCTAAGAGTGCAAATGGTAGTAAGCATGTCCTCTATGTTACAATTATGAGGGGGTCCTTGGAAAATGTTCTCACCTGTCAGACAATCAATCAATCAATCTTTATTTGTATAGCGCCAAATCACAACAGACGTTATCTCAAGACGCTTTTACAAACATAGGAGGTCTAGACCACTCTATGTCAAATTATGAACAGAGACCCAACTTCAAGACAGGGTAAGACTCAGTCTGACCCCACCTTAATCCATCAGGAGCATTGCACTTCGCGGTATTTAGCTAGTTACAGTGGCAAGGAAAAACTTCCTTTTAACAGGCAGAAACCTCAGGCAGAACCAGAGTCATGTTAGACAGCCATCGTGCCTCGACCGAGTTGGGTCTGGAAAGACAGCAGTGTTAATTTTGTCAACGAAATTATGACGATAAATGTTCGTCAACGACTCATTTTTTCATGACGAAAACGAGACTAAGACGTTCTAAAGTGCTTCACTGATAATAAAAACTCTGATGAAAATATGTTTTGATTTTGTTGACGAGACGATAACGAGACGAAAACATTAGTGGCGGATCGTCGGACATTAAGAATCCATGTTTCCCCCGCTGTGCGTCTTTAAAGATAAAAGTGATGCATTCCTGTGACAGGCTGAGTTATTATTTCAGGGACACAGCTTAGTCTCAACCTGCAGCAGGTGTGCTTTATGAACCAGCTCTCCTCACCTCCATGCATCTGTCTCATCTTCATTGATGATTTTTACCCCCGGTGTGCGTTAGTGACAAAGACACAACCGGGGGACGTCTGTTTAATATTTTATGATGTTGCCGCGATTACAGTAAAAAGCTCCGCGTCTACAGCTTGATTTAATCCAGTTTGGTGAAACATCAGACACATTTAGTAAGTTTGGTTCAACTCCTCGTTGAAAGACGCAGATGCATGTCAGAGTGCCGTGAACAGACTGTTTCTCGAACGCGCCTGTCACTGCAGGTGCATTCAAGGAACATCGTAAATGTGCAATACAGTCCTTTCATGGTATTTTTCTGAGTCAAGAGAATCAAGATACAGTCACAGTGGTCACATCAAGAATGTTTTCTTTTGACTTTTTAGCAGGGCCAGGCTGAATTATTTAACTTAAGATATTACACAAGCAAAAATGTTAAAGGAGTGAAATGTTGACGATTTTAACACTTGGTACATCCCTGAAACAATATCTGATCAACTACATGAATTATTTAAAGAGTGAAGATGTTTTGGCAAAAATCAAAGACTAAAATGTTTTCAGTTTCCGCCGATTAAAACTAGACTAAGACTAAAAAGGGCTGAAAAGACTAAAATGTGACTAAAACTAACAGGCATATTCGTCTAAAGACTAAGACTAAATCTAGGATAGCCGCCAAAATTACCACTGAAAGACAGATCGAGGGGAGTAAGAGAGAGAGGTGATAGTGATAAGACGAGTAGTAGAAGCTGTTGCCGCTGGAGTCCAGAACTTCCGCAGCAGGAGGACGTCTACAGCAGCTATAAGGGACCTGTAAGGGGTCCCTGGCCCCAAAAAGTTTGAGAACCCCTGTGATCAATGACCGACTCTACCCACTGAGCCACAGCCGCCCCCTAATAACACTCAGCTGTCATATTCTGATCCGTATTTTTCAACCTGGTGTAGCCATCATCAGAGTTTGATGTAAACATAGATAAATACATAAAACACTTTAAATACAGTCTTATAATTGACCTCAGTTTTATGTCAAAGCTTGCAGAGCTGGAGAAAACTCCTGTTGAAGATGCTCTTTAAAGAACAAATACAGTAAAGAGCACAAAGGTTGTCCTTGGACCAGCGGCTCTTTTCGAGGATGTATGGAGAAGAAAAGAGATGGGTAGGAAAATACAGGAAGCCTGAATAGCGGTTCAGTATGTGCCTACATATGGGTCTATCTTTTGTTACTGTGAGCTACAAGGTTAGTTGCAGGCAAATGTTCATTTGTTCGGGCCACTGTATGCATGGCCTCTTCAATTCATTGGCAGCACACTTCAATAAGAAGTAATTTAAATGACTTCAGGCATGTTTAGAGGTAGAATAACAGCTAAAAATTTACATGATTTGTTCCTTTGTTGCAGCTTTTTTTTAAGGCCACATCAATTTTCATGGATTTCTTTTCCCTTTTCTTTATTTTTTTTGTGTGTGCGTGTCATTTGAAATGCTGCGATTTCACTCTCTTGAAACAATCCAAAGCTTTCTGTCAGGATTTTGATTCTCTATTTTTACACATTTGTCTTTCCAGGAAACTGATTAAAGAAGATGATAAAGGCACAGAGGCATCAGTTGTTCTCAGGCCTTCTGCTCATTAAACTCCATTTCAAACACACGTCTATGATGACGACATTAACAGTAGATTAAAAACAGAAGCAGGATTTCAATCTCTCCCTAAGCTTAGAGGACAGTTCACTCATGCACATTATCTCATGTACTCTGATAGATCTTCTGGATGGTTCTCAAAGGTTATGTTAAACCTTGGCCATGAGGAACAATGTGTCCCTGTATTTTAATCAGACCCCTGTTATTAAATAGTTAATGTAAGAAGTGCATAAATACCAGTATCAGTGTTGGGTAAGTTACAGAGACTAAGTTATAGTTACAACTACTCATTCAAAAGTAGCTGAGTTACTGAGTAATGAAAGTAATTACAGGTAGATACTTCAGAGTTATTTTTGCTTCTGTACTCTCAATAATAAACCTTCCTTTCACCTGTTCTTTACTAATTGGTCCTCTGAAAGCAGCAGACTCACAGTTGATATGGGAAGCATGTCTTGCAATCAGTCTGTTTTAGTCCTCCCTGGCCTACAAATTCTGTAGCAGGTGGGGATTTAAAATCAAGCCTTGGCTGTTTGAATGGAGGGGCTCCTCCTCGGTCTGCAGAGCTAACAGGAGCTGCATGAGGGTCACTGATGTTTGGAGAGTCGGGCAACTAGTTTAGTCGAAGCGTGGTGTTTGGTTCGGTGCTTTGTGGCATTAGAATAACTCGTTTTGTTGGTGTATAAAGTTTTCCATCCTGCACACAGACTATATCTCACCACTAAGAGGAAAAAATAATGCTGGTATTTCTGAGACAGAAAGCCCACTCACGCTGTGAATGTGTGTTTACAGCGTGAGATATTCTTTCCCCTAAGATGCTACTGTGCTGACCAAGCAGCAACCTCTGGTCTTAGAATATGAAGCCAATGCTGAAGTGCTATAAACTGCAGTTACTCAGGTGTCCACTTGAGGCTGGCTGCAGAAACACCGGAAACCACATACACACCCATTCAAAAAAGACGATCTTTGCAGCAGAAATAAACATGTTTACAGCCTGGTTCAAAAACAGTTTACAGTAGATAGCGAAAGTCTACATACCCCTGTTAAAATGCCAGGTTTTGTGATGTTAAAAAAATGAGACCAAGATAACTCATGTCAGAACCTTTAATGTGACCGGTAACGTGCACAATTCAATTTAAAAAATGATTGAAATCTTTTAGGGGGAAGAATAAAAAATTAAAAAATAAAATAATGTGGTTGCATAAGTGTACACACCCTCTTATAACTGGGTATGTGGCTGTGTTCAGAATTAACAAATCACATTCAAACTCATGACAAAAAGTAGTCAGTATACACCTGTCATAATTTAAAGGGACTTTGATTGATCCCAATAAAGATCAGCTGTATGTGTGAAAAGCTCATTTCTCAGGCGGCACCAAGCGGCAACCTCTGGCCGCAAGAGTTGAAGCCAATGCAGAAGTGCTAAAAACTGCAGGTCCTCGAGTGTCCACTTGAGTCTTGCTGCAGAAACACCGTAAACCACGTACACACCCATTCAAAGAAGACAATCTTTACAGCAGAAATAAACATGTTTACAGCCTGTTTCAAAAATGCGTTATGCCTGAATAGCTCATTTCTCTCTCAGCACACACTGTACAGGGGAGTGACATTTTTTATAAGTTGTTATTTTGAAGATATAAAGCTTACAGTTTTGCCCAAATAAGGACATGGCTGATTTGATTGACAGCTGGGTACCATGTAGCTGTTAGCGAAAAAGGCTAAAGGCCCGCCTCTTTACCTCACCCTAGCATGACAGACATTAGGTTGAGTTCAGCATTTCCAATATGGCTTCAAAACAGGGATTCAGAAACAGATGGGTGACGTCACCAATACTACGTCCATTTACAGTCTGTGGTGCTGACATAGGCTTACCCAGAGGAAATTTTACTGCTCAAGGCTTTCTCTCCTAAGTCTCTGGAGACAAAATTGAGATTCTCACTTCAGCCTCACTCAAGTTTCAAATTGTTCTCATTCGTTTCTCATTAGTTTCTCCTAAAATTCACTAGGAGAAATAGTTGAGACCATGACATGAGTCTTATTTGAGACTTAAATGAGAGATCTCATTAATGGCTTATTTTCTTCTCTTTTTTAAAAATATATTTTTGGTCTTTTTCCCTTTATTTGACAGGACAGCTGAAGAGAGACAGGAAATGTGGGGAGTAGTGAGCGGGGGAAGAGATGCAGGAAATGGTTGACCCGCCAGGAATCAAACGGGGCGCTTAGACCGCTAGGCCACCAGTGCCCAAAATAATCCACCCCTGTAATTGTAATAATCTGGCTAAATCTGGTCAGCCCTTTTTTGGCCCATATTTTAAATAAATGGTCTGTCATACCTCGGATGAAATCTCTATCTTTTGCAATTTCTCTCAAATGCACTAAATATTTGAGAAGTTGTTTTGTTCCTAACAGACTTGTAAAGGAAGGACCATATTGTGAAGTCAAAGAAGAGATCATTTCACATCTAAATAGCTGATGTTGTGTTTTAATGAGAATTGTAAGTTTGTGGACAATTACATTGAAATCTTAATTTTGCAGGGCACTATAAATGTTCATGAAAAGATGAGCTCAGGCTCTTTCTTTGCTCCATCTGAGCTCAACTTGAGACACAAAAACTGAGTCTGACAAAAACAAATGGATGAGGTTAGATTGAGACAACTGAGAGAGTTCCCTGATTTCTCCACCTGAGCTCAAAAGGAGTCACAACACTTGAGAAATCCCTGAGAATCATTTCAGATTTTGACCAGATCTCCTTTTGAACTGAAAGGGAGACTAAGCTGAGACTTTTTGTAACTTTTTTTCTGGAGGCAAGAATGAGAAACAGGAGACATAAGTTATAGTCTCATTTTGCTTTCAATCAGATTTCATTGTTGTCTAGGAGACATGAATGAAACACTTTTGAGATCTCCTCTCTAAATTTATTTTCCTATGGGTAACCTTGTCGCTGAGTCGGATGAT